>NC_056745.1:862999369-863151869 GCF_019279795.1 Protopterus annectens
TGCAGCTGTAATAATGGGTGCCTGGCAATCTACTGATATTGTAATTGGTCCTTTGGGGGGAGAGAGTGGTAAAGTTAGCACTGAATCTGTCAGGCAATATATTGGCAATATATGTTGGCTCAGTGTAGAAGATACCATTGTGCAGCAGCTCAGAGCAAATGTGGGTATTGCCGTGGAGATTCTTTACATAATTATAGAAGGCCTTGTGGTTGTCTTTACTATCTGCTGCAATTCTGTTTTCATAGCTAGCTTTAGTGGATTTGATGAGGGATCTTAACTTTTTGTTGGGGCTAAGGGAGTTTTTCCAGTCTTGGGACTTCACCTTTTTCCGCATCAGTTTCCTCCTTCTGTTGTAGAGTATGTTTATGGCAGGGGGCCACCAGATTGGCTTCCTTTTTTTGGAGGAGAGCGTCTTGGATCCATTGGGTATGGCAAGATCCATGCATTTGCGTACGTGCTCGTACAGTGCATTGGTGTATGATTCAGCAGTTATGCAACTATTCTCCATTTGCATGGGTGCCGTGAAGTTAGCCACCTCTGTTTTTAGGAGCCCAAAGTTAGCTTTGGAGAAGTTTTCCATGGTGGTTACCTTTGCGGAGGGTGGGGGGTGGGAAGGATGTGGATTTCCAAGGTGATTAGTTTGTGGTCAGAGCTAACCAGGGAGGAGTTGACTATTGGTGTAGAGGAATGGTCGCCCATGTTAGTAATGACCAGGTCAAGGATGTTGTTACCTCTAGTGGGGGTAAGAACAAGCTGGTCCAGGGCATTGGAATTAATGAATTCCAGGAAACGTTGGGCAAGTGTATTGATAACTTGGAAATCAAACTGCTGGCTCTTCTTAACCACCTTTAATATAAGAACTTTCAACAATAAAAACAATAAAAAATCAATAAGGTTAGTGCTTTCATCTTACTCTAGTAAATAAGACTTCTTCAGAAAATTTAAAAAAATAATTAGTGAATTTATATACATAATCTGATGTCACATAGTATTGTAATACATTTTTAAAAGGTTACTAACCCTGTTAATATACACAAAATCAAACAAAAACTATCAACGCAGAATGAAATGGTCAAAAAGTATTGTAATATACCTTTTAAAAATGTATTACAATACCATGTGACATCAAATTATGTATATAAGGTCATTCATTAATTTTTTAAAATTGTGTGAAGAAGCCTTACTTACTAGAGTAAGACGGAAGTGCTAACCTCATTGATTTTTGTTGTTTTTATTGTTGAAAGTTCTCATATTAAAGGTGGTTTTTGGTGGTTAAGAAGAGCCAGCAGTTTGATTTCCAAGTTTACAGTCGAGTTTCAACATTTGTATCTAGTTTGTCAAGTGTATTGATACATGAGTAGTTTTCCTAGTTAATGGAGGGGTAATATTCTCCAGGGTGTTTAGGAACATGGAGTTTGAATCTTGGGACATGGTTGGGGACCTATAGCAGGCTACGACCTGAATCGCTGTCTTACCCAGTGTTAGCTGCACCTGAACTATCTCTGATGTGTTATGTTGGGCTATCAGTCTGGAGGTGTGAGCATCCTTTATGCATATGGAAACACCACCACCTTTGGAGCTTCGGTACAAGTTCTGGGGCCGAAAAGTGTGGAATGAATTATAGCCTGGTAGTGCATGGGTGCTTTCTGCTGTTTTGAACCAGGGCTCTGTTACAGAACAAATGCCGATGTTCTCCATTTTAAGGACACATATTCTTCTCTTACGTTGTTCCAATTATTTCTTTTCATTTTTTTCTTTCAGCACCTCATTCTCACCTTTTCTTATTTTTCTCATTTCTCTAATATCTAATGCAGACGCACCATTGGGTTAATTAACCTTCATCTTCTTGCTTATTTTTTTTTGGCAATATTATATTCTTTTCTTAAAGGGCTTATTCCAGAATTGCAACAATTGCTATGAAGTACAAGTTCCAGAAGTATTTTTCCTTTCCTGACAAATGGGATCTACCCTCCTAAATTTCCCAGCTTACTTTACTGCACATAATGTATTTAGCACACTTTATTTCTTACAACACATCTTAAATACCTTTCATATACTCACAAGTTTCCTTACTCTGTTCAGTACCTCCTTCCGTTGTCAGGAGACCAGCTGGCAAAATGGTTACAATCTTCATCTACCATGTACAAGGTCTGTATGTTCTCTCTGTTTCTCTGTGGGGTTTCTTCTACCTCTGGAAAACAACATGCTGAGTGTTTCCATCTCAATCTCACCAGTGAATGGAGCTATGACCAGCAGCACTGACTCTACATGGTGTCCTGTAGGGCGAAGGGTTGTATGGACCAACTGTTTTGGGCATCTACTGTGGTGTGTAGTATCCCCAAGATAGGAGAACACAAATCACAGGCTGTGTGCCATGGCAGGGCTAGCCACTTGATGGTGCAAAATATGGCCCTAGGTGATTCAGTCATGTTGACTAATGCTGCCAAAATGGGCATGAGTATTTGCCAGAGAAGTGGGTTGAAGACCTGGCTTACTTTGACCTTTGCCAAGGACTCATGAGGGGTGTATGTACTTTGGCCAGTGTGTGTCCCTGCCGTAAGGGTCAATAAGCTATTGCCTGCTAAACATGAACTAAGAATTGCTACACTCAATATAGGTTCACTGAAAGGACACCAAGTGGAAGTAGATGGCAAAAGGCTGGACATCCTATGTATCCAAGATTGAAGGGCAGCAAAGACAATGCATTTGGGATCCAGAGGACACCCTAGAAATGGTGTGGGAATTGTGCTGAGAGAGATAGACTTCAGAAGGCAGTGAGGAATATTAACCGAATTAGTGACAAACTCATAAGGCTGATAGGACAGTATTCATAATCTCATCCTATGCCACGCAGCAGGATGGTGATAGTGAGGAAGGCATTAAAGCAGGACAACATGGTTGATAATGGTTGACTTAAATGCAAATATTGGGACAGACAGAACAGGATTTGAGGACTGCCTTTGGTGGAGTAACAATAATAAAGAAGGAAAGGCCATTCTCAACTTCTGTCTGACAATTGGCTTGATAGTAGCCAACACATGGTTCAGAGCAAGAGACACTCACAACACCACATACAGGAGTTACCTACGTGCAATTCAGGTAAACTTTCTTCTAGTAAGGAAAGGGCAAAGTCATCCTCAGTGAAACAGCTGGCCCATAGCATAAACCACTCTTTGCCACAATCAGATGCAAGCAGTGGTATGAGAAGGCTCTAAGGTCAACAGAGACCAGGCTAAAGACCTGAAAGTTGACAAGAGAGAAAGTGCAACAGTTCAAAGAATTAATCAAGGTTCTAGTACCCTAAGAAGAGGAAGAAATAGGTGAAGTTGAAAAAGAATGGCAGCACCTTAAAACAGCATGTGTGAAGACTACAGAAGAGATATGTGGCCGTGCCAGGTATGGAGATAAGGTACATAATGAAAGCTGGTGGTGGAATGCAGAAGTCCAGGAGGTCATCAAAAGAAAGAAGGAATGCAGAAAAAAGTATGATATAGAATAGACGGAACAGGCTAGGAAGGAATACTGGTTGGCTAACAAAGAAGCCAAGAAAGGAGTAGAAATAGCAAAGAACAGGGCATCGGAGGCACTCTACCAGCTTCTGGAAAGTGACTCAGTAGGTGGCACGAAGTAACTATATCAGGTTGCAAGGCAAAGACAGAAAGATAAAGAAGATAGTCAGACACCCTTCAAAAGGGATGCCAGCATCCGAATAACCCCACTTAAGGTTCGACCTTGTATGACCACAATTTGTATTTGCTATAATTTCCATCTATTTAATTAGTACTAGTCTATTATTTGTCTTATCATGATTGTTTTAGAACTTTGATTATCGTGTTTACAGTACAATAGCTCTCCAAAACATCTCACATTCTTTTGGAATCCTGAAATAAAATGTTTTTTTCAACATTATACCAATAAACCCAACCTCCACCTTCTCCCTTTCCAGCATCAACACTTTCAGCTACCGATCTTATTAGAAGCATTATATTCCTCACTTGCTTACAAAATCATTATATACTTTGCTTGCTTCTCCTTTATCACAAATACTCCTTGAATTACATCCCCAACCTTTTCTGTAATATCTTCATAACAATTATATTGTTTTACTCAAAGTAATTAGCTGCCAATTTCTAATGCCCTTTTTATCCCATTGTTTATAAATACATTGCATCTTTACATATTATTGCATCATTCAATCTGTCATTTAGAAACTAGTTTAATAATTAAAAAATAAACTTTTCTAATCTATTCTCTTCTTTCTGTGGAACTCAGAAGTTATCTCATCAGTTCTTCAGCATTATGTTCTTTTGCTTTCTCAAAAATGTTTTATTATTTCCGTGATATGATTTCTTTTTTAAGTTCCCTGTTGTCCTCACATGACAATGGACTTTCCTTCCATCTCCTCATCCTTTTATGACCCCTTGTTATAAAACCCTTTCATGTATTCTTGTACTAACTTCATCACAGGTTGCTGGCCCTCCTCTGTCTGCCCTGCCAAATTTCTTATCCATTCCCTACTTTCTTCATGCTTAGCCCCCTTTCTAAATAAAGGTGCTACTTCCTCCTTACTATTTTTCACACTATATTTATGCATAAATGTTATGTATTTAATTTTACTTCTTACTATGTTACCACACTACAGTTCCTCTTCTTCCTGTAATGCAATGTTCATAATCCATTAATGTTTTTATATTCAGTTTCTTTGGTATCTAATATCTGCCAGCAAATAGACACATTGTATCCTCATTCAATTTATACAAAACTTAAAAACTAGACTTCTAACTTCATTAATTATACTGTTGAAATTTAACAAACTTATCACAATATTATCCTTTCACCCTTTTGCCTTTCTTTTGTATTCCCGTTTCTTCCTTAACCCTATTTCCTATCATATACTGTCTTTTCTCACTTCTACCATTGTCATAATCATCAGTGTTTAAAGTTTCATGCATATTATTTGTATCATATTTTTATAATCATTATTATTATTATCCACCACCTGTATATTCTCTTGTATCATATTTTGACTCTTTCCTTCCTCAGTGTTGTTTTTTCTGCCTTTTTACTTGAAATACATTTTCTGCTCAGTAATTAATGGGCAATCAAACCAGAAATACCTTTTTTTTCCTAACATTATTTGCAATGCACTTTATGGTCCTTTACAGAATGCCCACTTCCACTCACTGGACACACAACTTCATAATAAATGTGAATCAGACTCACAGTAAAAGCAGTTAGGTATCCGTGTCTTTGTATCCAAATTTACCCACACCTACCACACCCCACTTCACAATATTCTTTCAGTGTGAAAATGTTTTCTTTGTTTCAAAAATAGATTGGCAAGTAGAAGAAAAATATTTTAATTCAGACTCTTCAACATATATTGTTTTAAACAGTACTATCCATCTTTTCCTTTAATCAATTTTAGTCCCTTAATAATGTAATCTGATCATGGATTGGAATTTCTTAACTGCGGTGGTGGTGCTGCAGTAGCATTGTCGCCTCACAGTAAGACGTCCTGTTCGATTCTCAGCTAGAGCATCTTCTGTGTGGAGACATGCGTGAATGGGTGTACCTTCATTGAAGGTTGAGCGTCAGAGACAGCAACTCGGTACGTAAAAATCTACTGCCAATCATTAGCGGACCGGAGTTCCGCTGTAGCGACCCCTAACCGTGAAAAGCCGAAAGACACAACAACAACAACAACATAACATTAGCAAACTTTCAGTCATTCAAATGATTCAGATGTAGTCTCTCAGAAAATGGCTTCATACTGACATGAATAAGAACTGCCAAATACCTATTGCTAAATTTTACCTGTCAATTGTTTGCCCATGGTTTCACAATATTTCTACTCCTGAGCATCTTTTTGCTTTATCTTCCCTCACAGTTGATCACTGTAATCATCCATCTGAAACCATTGCTTATGCATACAGTTTTTTTGAATCCTGCTGCAGAGAAATGTCCTCCATATCAGCAATCACCTTGTATGTAGTGTAGGTTTGTGTGTTTATGTGTGGGGGGAAGGTGTGTATAGGTGTGTGGTGTATGGTTAGTATAGGAGTCGCAATTTTGAAATTCACACTTTTGGGGTAGCTCTTTATAAGAATGGCTCTAAAAAGAGATGTGCACAAGTGGGTGATAGCTACACTTGTTACATATACATATTCTCCTAGTTGTTAGAAAGAAAGTAACAATGAATGTTAAATGCTTACTTTGTTTTTCCTGCACTTGTGAATGAATAAGGTTGGCAGGGTCTTGAGAACAGTATTTGCATATTCGATTGTTTAATTGATAAATTGAAAACCTAATGAGTTAAGTTCCCACCTATTTTACTTTAAAATAGAGAGTTTTGGTTTTAAAAGTTATCTGATGAAGCATAGTTGTATCTATGCGAAAGCGCTTATCAACTTTTTTGTTACATGGAATAAAGATACAAAGTTTTAAATCTACTTTTGCATCAAGGACTAAGGAGTTTTATTTCAAAGCTTATCGTGGTGAGACCAGTTTCTTCTTTTTGTGTGAACTTCTGGGGTTTCAGGATTTTAAGGTTTCGGTTTTATGATCTTGAGATTCTGAAATTTGATATTTCAGGATTTCATGATTATAAAGTAAACCCCCATCCATCCACAACCTCTTTTTCCTATTTTTGAAAATGGGGTCGGGGTCTCACTTCAACACTGACAATCATCTAGAGCTAAAGTTTACACTACTGGGTGGCTGGCCCTGCCCTGGTAGCTCTTTTTCCACTCACATACACATTCATATCTATGGCCAATTTAGCGTCTCCAATCCACCTACTGCATATCTTTGGAATGTGGGAGGAAACCAGAGCATCCACAAGAAAACCATGTGAACAGAGGGAGGACATGCATATTCCACAGAGAAGGCACCCCAACCGGTATAAATAAATTCTGCAAGAATACACACATATATATATATATATATATATATATATATATATATATATATATATATCTATATATGTATGTAGTTATACATATATATGTGTGTGTGTGTGTGTGTGTCTGTGTGAAACTGAGAATACGTATATATAATATATATATATATATGTAGTTATACATATATGTGTGTGTGTGTGTGTGTGTGTGTGTGTGTGTGTGAAAGTTAGAATACGTATATATATATATATATATATATATATATATATATATATATATATATGTATTTCTAATTAAAGGAACCTTATTAAAGAAAAGGTTACATGCATGCATAACAGAGATTATCCTCATTCCTTAATCATTTATGATATAACCATAATTTCACTTTTTTTCGGCATGCTGATAGAATTGCACATTTTGTCGAATTCATCTTTATAGCTACCATTCCAGATATGCCCTAAGCAGCATATGATTTATCTAGTTCCTTCACATCCCATTCTTTTTATTTTTCTTAATAATAGTAACTATAAAATGTGACATCCTCTGTATTTTGTTTTATCTAGTGTAAAAAATGTGCAGTAACGAAATTCCAAATTCTTTGCATCTCATTAGTTTGTAAAACAAAAATATGGATTATTTCCTTACTCTATTCCCCTTCCACTAATCACAGTCTTTCTTGTACTTGCTTTTTCTTTGTTGGCCTTTTAACAGACAGCTTCTCCTGTGTCCTGACAAAATTTCCCCTAGTTAGTATTAATGCCGCCTTGGGTCTCACTTGAAAATAGTCGATGCCTAGTGACAGTAACCCAATCAATAAGATATGTATATATATTTGTATGTGTACATTGTGTGTGTGTGTGTGTGTGTGTGTGTGTGTGTGTGTGTGTGTGTGTATATGTGTATATATATATATATATATATATATATATATATATATATATATATATATGTGTATATATTAAGATACTAGAAGAAGCTTTGACAGTGACAGTGTATCAAACAACATTAAGTCCTAAATATTAAGAATTTCTTGCGCTGTTATCATATTTTTATTTTATTTGGTTTTTGAACTCTGGCTTATTGAAATAAAATGTCAGAGAGTGTGTGTTGCCCATCATTAAAAAAAGGAAGCAGATCATATAAATTAATAACCTTTTAGATTCACATCCTGAAGAAATAAATTTGTCAACAAATACTCTGTTAGAATACTAGAGGTTTTGTTCCTTACTGTTAGATGGCAGACTGGAAAGGCATTCTGGTCCTAATCTGCCTAATCTTTATATTTATGTGGAATACCATCCCTAACTGTAAGTCCACTGTTGTTTTGCTCTTGCTGTATTGTGGGACTGTGAATTAAGCCAGTTAAGTATAGGTAGCACATTTAACTTGCACATTTTTTTATTTCCCTCCTTTGGCTGTGCTAAGCCTGATGAGCCATTAGGTGTTAAGCTCAATTTGCAGTGTTTATAATAATCCTGACATGAAGTTTGCTAGAAGAGCTGAGTAATTTATAGGCTCTATCATCTTAACATTGACAACATGGAAGTATAACATTGCAGAAGAGGGAAAACACAAGTTATTTAAGTGATAATTATTGCTAAGGGTTTGTTTATCAGTTTTCTTGAACCTGTAAATAAAAAAATGTGCCAGTCTCAGATGCCTTAAAGCCACTGACAGCTGTTCTAATTATCTGTATGGTTTCTGTACATTTGTACCAGACAAATATCTCTTAATGAGTTGTGCTTAGAAATGTGGTTTGATAAAGTAAAAAAGAGAGAAAGAAAACTAAGTAACAGTACCTCAGATGCTAAAAAAATAAAATCGTAAGAATTTTTTTGTTAGAATTCCATAATACGTAGATAATTTTTTTCTGCATCTTTTTTGATTTCACTTTTTTGAACATTAGAACCATAAATTCATGTTCTCATGCATTGTTAACATGCTGGAGATTTTGGATTGCCCATTCTCCTTCCATCTGAGTTGGAGGGAAGGGGTCATATGTGATTATTAGGCTAATGACCCAGGGGACCTTTTTAAGCCTAGCCATACTTGATAAGAATCAAACCTTGTGACTGTAAGTTAAATACATTAAACATTATACCAGCCCCCAACATGTTTAGGTGTCATTATGAAACAAAATACTTTGTCATCCTTTCTTGACTTGAGAGACACAGGATGTGCACATATGTCACAGTAGTAATTAATCTGTGCTTATGGTGAAGACTGAACAATGAGCTCTGGTCTGGTCTAAAGTGAGTATCACAGTAGTAATGATACTGTTCCCAGTCTAAGGTTTGAAGAATGAACTCTAATCTGGCCAGATTGTGTGTTTGTCATGCGTCTCTTATTGTGATGTTTCTGCAGCAATGTTCTCAGGATACACAATGCCTGTTTATGAAATATGAAAAGAATAGCTGTCTGCTTTGACTGCATTTTTGCCCCAGGTATGCCCTTATGGCATAGACTTGACATACTTGATTTATCGGTCCAGCATAAAGTCTAGATCAATATACGAAACACTGGAGAATCAGATACATGTCATGGTATTGCATAAGGCTAGCAATTTTAAAGTAGGAAATAAATATTAGTCATACACACATCTCCCGCTTTAGCCTGACTTTGGAGCACTAGCAAAAATAAATGACAGAAAAATGGGGAAGTGTACTGTTTAATTAGTACATAAATGTGATTTGAGGTAATGTGAAGGTATGTCTAGAAAGAGCTAGAAAGAATCTATCACTTGAGTGCCACCTTGTATGTAAATAAAATATCCAAAGAATGTCATAGCTGGTAACTAATCAGAATAGTCATGCTGTTTATACTGCCTTGGAAATCAAACAGTATACATCTTAAATTTTAATATGGAAACTTCCAGATACCTGTGTGAAATCTTTCCTTTTGTATGATATCATCTTTCATACATGTCCTGTGAAAGTGCTGTAAGTAGTGAAAGATATATGGATCTACTATCAAAATCCCGAATGTCAGAAAAATTTGATCAAAATATTGTGCCGTTATGTTGATGTGTGGAATAGTAATTAGATAACAATGTCAAAAAGAAAATACCAACGATATCGGATTTGGCATTTTCGATATAGTTTGTTATACCTGCTGCCACTTAAACCTACCTGCTTTCCAGCAGTACAAACCTATGCAGTTCAGTACTGCACATCATTGAAATACACATTTTTTTCAGGGGGGGCAAGCCACCCTGCATCCCCCTACCCATGCAAATTATATATTCCAACTCCAAGATCGCACTACGGTGAGGAAAAAGGGTAAATTTCCTGATCCGCAGCATAACGCGATCTCTTGTCTTAACAACGACCACATATGAGCAAATGCACAGTGGCATTTGCTGCATAAACACTGATAAAATTGTAGTTTGGCAATACAGGAATT
Organism: Protopterus annectens; assembly: GCF_019279795.1. Taxonomy (NCBI): domain Eukaryota; kingdom Metazoa; phylum Chordata; order Ceratodontiformes; family Protopteridae; genus Protopterus; species Protopterus annectens. The sequence goes on from NC_056745.1 coordinate 863,009,674, forward strand.
GGCCAATACACATTCAGCATTCCCGTATTTGCTGAACCTCAATTCTACATTTTGATAGTAAACCGATATATGACTAGATTATTTTTTTCATGTTAGTCTCCTTTTCTTTGCTCTGAATAGTGTCATTGCTCCATGATATTCTTGTAATTTGCACATGGCAAGGCATCATATCTCCTATACTAATGGAGGCAAAAAATATCCTCACTGAAGTAGTATGTGGCATTTTTGAGGTACTTCTTGTGACGTCCAACCCGCTTCTTCAACTCCTGAAGAAACTATTTCCGCAACACTTAATAATTCCTCCTTTTGACCTAGTGGATGCCCTTGTCTATGGGACTGTTCATAATTCTAAGGCTGTTGCAAAAGGAAAAGGCGAAGGAGGGAAAAATAATACTGTTGGTAACAAAAGAAAGAAGAAAACAGAGTCAGAACAGCAAAGGTTCAGAGGAAAAACAAAATCAGTAAAAAAAGCCCATACGTCCTTATGCAAGATAGAAACCTTAGACAAATGACAGGGACAGTGTGGTTTAATAATATGTGCAGCATGAAAGAAATCTGTGAATGCAGTAATGTTACAGAGACACCTATGTATTCATTATGAAAATGAAAGAAGTATTATCAAATGCAGTCTACAAAATTGTTTATGATAAAGGATACACGCCCTATCATCAAAAAAAAACATAAAAAAAGAAGAAGAATAGCAAAATGACCCCTAGAAATAAAATGTATACAAGTTACTGAGACTTGCTGGGACTCATTGAAACATTTTTGCAAAAAAATAAGGAGAGAACTATTGATAGCATTCTTTTTAAGGGAAATAAGGTTTATTTTGAAGGTAAATTTGATTTCTCTTCTCAAGGATGGGTTCAAGAAAAGTTAAAAATTACTGACCTAGAAGAGAAACTTACGCAGTCAACATTTCTGAAAAAAAACAAAAAAACAGAGTCACACTAGTTTAACTGCAATAAACTTTACTGGTGCATCTGGTACCTCTGCTATTGCCTTCAAAGAAAACTTAACACACCACAAAAGCAGTGAATTTATATAAAACAATTAACACTAACCATCGTCACCCTCTACACTTTATAACCAAAATTGGTTTGTACTAAATACATAAATATACAATTCCATATAAGGAATGGCAATTTGGCTAGTCCTATGGCCCAGCCTTTTCATTCAGCACATGTAGGTTCAGACAGTAGTTTTTTCTTCAGTGTGTTAGCTGGAGCACGGAATTGTTTGGGAAATGATTTTATGCACAAATTATTACAAATGGAAACAAGATTTATTATAAATTACAGAACTATGCAACCAAATGGTATGAATTTGGAAGTAAAATTGAATACGTAAAAAGTTTCAAAACATCTGTGCATTTGAAATTGTATATAGTATTTAGTTTGCTTCTTCATTTGTGTGCACCACTGTTTTGCACAATGCAATGCTATGCCATTGTTTTTAATATTTTACTCCTCATAAAGAAGTAGAACACTAAATGACTTTGTCCAGGATTCATCGATGTGCGTTGTACAGCTGCACAAAGACTACACAGAAAGGCACTATTATGCAGCATGGGAAACGGTCATTACACATGAGTATCAAGCTCCTAGTGCTTCAGTGTACACAGCCCTACTCAGATTCAGTGCCATAATCAGGAGATATAGAATGGAGGAACTGAGGTGAATCAAGTAGTACATAGCAAAGCAGGGCAACAATAACATGCAGAGTATACATATGCGCCAGTAGCACACTTCGGTCCTGAAGCGCTGTGATATTACAAGGATAGGTCATGCACAGCACAGATGTGCTTCTTGCTAGCAAGTGCTACAAACTGCAGTATTCCTGTGAACTGCAGTGAATGTATATTGTCAAAGATCTGGCTGAAATCACATAGCCATTATCTTCCCGCCATAAGTCGGGAGGAAAGGAGTTGTAGGAGAGTATGGAGGAGGAAGATTTAGCAGAGGGAAACGCACAATGAGAACACATATGACAGTGGCAGGTGGAGGATGGGAAAGGAGGGTACATTTTTGTAGGGAATGGATCTCCTTTTATATATATGAAGTGGGAAGGGTAGGTGAGGCATATGGCAAGCAAGGGAAGACAGGGAATGGAAAGAGGATGTAGGTTGGTGTAGAGAGACAAATACATAAATAAATATGAAACAGCTCAGTAAAACAGCTAAATTTGCACACACATGGGCAAGTGCTGGACACATATGTACAGAGAGTGGACAAATGGTAATGGGGAGGGCTGTAATATGCAGAAGGTGAGGAGCAGGATAAACTAGCTAGGGGTCACTCCATTTAGGGGATGGGGTGGTATTCTGGACAAAGGAGGGTGTCAGGCTGGCCCAGAGGGCTACTTCAGAAGAACAACTATCCCTAGTAGACATTGTAAAATGGTGCTGGAACCACCAATGGCCCACTGGTCAGAGTCTGCTACTCAAGTAATCTGGTACTCATGTCAGGCCTTCTATCTGGTCAGGAAGATGGGTAACCTGTAGTAGAGGAAGTAATGAAGCACCATGTTATCTATCATCCTGACCAGATAGCTGCAGCCATGGTTGGTGAACAAGTAGAGGGACATTGCTCCACCTAAGGGGGTTTTTACTTCTCCCCTGTGAGCCACCCATATCCCTATTGCTAAACCCAGCACAAGCTGCAAAAGTCAAACGTGGTGGTGAAGATGCATGTCCCTCCTGTGCCTCTTCTTATTCATAAAGTAGGCTTAAAGAGTGGTAAGATGAATGCTAAATGTGCATAGATTATTAGTACCTGTTTGAAGACAAGAAAAAATATCACATTCTCAATAAATCTCTGACTACTGTCTTTGCATTTTAGCTTACTTTTCCTGCATGTTTTCAAGCAAGCAATGCTTCAGATCATCATAGCTGCAGACATAGAGTCAAGATGTCTATCCTTTCTCTGTAATATCATTATTGTGAGACATGGGATAGGCTGTGATCAACTGGCTGTATCAGGTGATTATTTTAAGTTACTCCCAGATGTATCCAAGCATTGAAACCATGTATTTAGTAGCTAAACATCACACTCTGTAATGTTTCCTATCTATGCATGAGCAGTGTTGAAATGCATACTAGCAAAGGTTGCAGGGTTGTTCACAGGGGTCACAACCTGTAAAAAATAACACAAACTTGTTTTTTTTTTTTTTTTTTTTTTTTTTTATGTGAGAGGGCAGGTACTTTCCTACCTGCATTGTGTTTGTATGTCACAAGATGTCTAACATGTAGCAGTATAAGATTAAGGAATTTGTTTAGTATTAATACTTTGAAATGCCCAGTCTATCCCAAGGTGCTCAAGGAAAGGTCCTTGTAGCTTACACAATGAGATCTATACATGACTTGGCAACCACAGCTATAGGAAAACACTTCATTCCTTGAGATACATCATGTGGGTTGAAAAAACTGATCAAGTTCTTGATGATATCCTGGTCTACTGTCTGGTATTCGGAGAGTACCTTGTAAGCCAGGTGCTGAAAGTACTGCTTAAGAGCCCATGGTCTGCAGAAATATGCAACACAGCCAACACAACTGGCATATAGGCCAAGATGATGGTGGTCATATTATTCTGTTACTACTCAAAATATGCCTGTCTGCTTGCTGGTGCCCTGATATTTTTCAAGTATTTTACTTTTATAGCGACATGGGAAAACAGTCTTCATTGTTTACTGAACTGATGTCTGTGAGTCAGGTATTGTTTAATTTGATTTATTTATATAAGCCTACACACTGAGCTTTATGCACATTATCATTTATATCTATCTGTGCACTTATTTACATGCCCAGCATAATGAGTTGGCCACCTCACACTATGCTGAAATTATATTTGGGTCCTTAGCCATCCCTAGATTTTTAACCTGTTCAGTAAAAGACAGAAGATGGATGAGTGGGTGCTTGACAGCATTGGCAGAACAAGGTCCTATACTGACCAGTCAAGACAGCGTACCATCTTTACCTCCTCAAGTTTCACATAGTTGGCTCCTTGTGCTATGCTGGCTGAGTACTTTTTTAAGTAAAATGATGGATACCACTAGCTCTGTATGCTTTTGGATTATATTTTAAATATTTCATATATGCACTTGATAAGTTTATTTTGCAGGAGGTTTTGGGAAAATTGCCCTTTCCTGTTAAGTAAAAAAGTGGGACGCCAATGAGAAAGTCAGTAGTTACATGGAGTCGATAATCAAGACCCAGTGCCTTTTTAAGTAATGCATGGTGTATGTGTCAGCGTACCGGGCAGGACTGCATCCATGAGTGCCTGTTTTTGTGGAACTCTGAGCTTCTGCAAATCTTAGTTCATGAAGACCTGTTCCTGACTGACAGACAGACCTGACAATACCCAGTTACAGAATCTTAGTATGCTCTGGGCATCACAATAACCTTGCTAAGTTGCATTCAGGTGTGTTTTAAATCTTGATGTTATCACTTCTTGACTCTGCTAGATAGTTGCGATATCATTGTAACACTCTACCAATCCTGTATTATTAGGTAGTTTCTGGTGGCCCATCCCAGGAGTTCTTGACAATAACTCTGGTATAAGCTTTGCTTTGGAAGCAGTCACCTGTCCACAAAATCAACCACAAAGTTTGCTTCTCCACTGTCCATTTCTTTATAGGGACTGTTCTGGACAGTGATTAAGGACATACGTTTTTTTTCCAATTGGAAAATCCCAGAGAGTCAAGAATCTGACTTCACTGATTGTGTCTCAAAGTGGAGGTCAAGCTTGTATTCTGTTCCGACTCTTGTGGTTCATGTACATTCCAATATTAACAGTTCCACTGGTCTTCATTCACATGCATGTCCTTGAACTGGTAGTTCACTGCCAAAGGCAGTAGAGTCAGCCTTCCCCTTCAATTTTCTTCTCATTTCATGGAGCTGGTGTTTATCTTGAGGATGGTATGTCTTGGACCAAAACTTAAAGGTTGAGTTCATATAACTGCCTCTTCTTCAGTGAGTCCACTTGGATGTACTGTAGGGGAGTGTAGAAACCTTTTTGGTCTGCTGTGGTGCAGATATAGGTGAATGTACCGATGGAGGATTGATGGCTTTATTGACCTTGTACACTTTCAAAGTGATCTTGAAGTCCAAGCATGTACTGCTGAGGTTAGACAACCTGGTAATAAAGGGATGCTGTAACAACATGTTTGGAAATGACTTCCCTCTCTGCTTCACTCTACATGAAAGAAGTCTGTGTTAGGTAGGATCAACTGGATGAAATATCTTCTTGTTTACAGTCCATTTTCTAGAGAAAAGAATGCCCTGATAGATGTTCTGAGTTACAGCTCTGGCCCATTTCTTGACATTCAGCTGCAACACTAGGAATGTTCAGATGGTCTTCTTGAGATGGGGTGACTGTAGAGTTCATTGGTTTTGTTGTTTTTTGGGACAACACTGTGCTGCAAAGATTTTGGTGTTGCAGAAGGACATGCAGAACTTTGTGAAAGACATGCTTTCTGCACTTTCCCTAGTTTCTTTGATTATTTGAGTAATATTGAAGTTCTTTAAAAGGTACAAGGTTGACATTCTTTGTCCCTTAGTGTCCCTGATAATCCTGGTTTTGGTTGTTCAAATAGTTTTTCTTTCCAGAAATTCTTCTGGTCTTAATGTTAAGAATCTGTCACTTTGGAAGGACAGCTGTCTCCACCTAACTCAATGGCTTCGCTAGTAGCTCCTATATAACCTGCTAATCTTCCAGGAGAGATACTGAAGGTTTAAATAACAAAACAAAAACTCACCTCAGTAGATGGACAACTTGGCCAAAAAATCTAATAAAAAAACTCAAATCATAGCAAGCACAAAAAAAAACAAAAAAACTAAACAAAAACATCATTATTCACAATACTGTTAGGTCCTTTGTCTTTAACAAAATGTTCATCTCACTGTGAATAACATAAATAATACCCACTACAAAAAACTTTAAAGTTCTCCTATCTAATTAATTTATATTTGTTAATTTGGAACTGTACGAATTTCCAGTTAAGACATTGGAACAAGAGCACCATTTAGCTATTATACTCAAAATGTGAGAGAACTGCTGAGGCAAAATGGACATACGACTGAAATAATATGCAGTGCAATATATATAGTAATTATATACTGACCTTATGTATACACAGTCCAAGAAGTAAATTTGGAACATGACAAAACTTTCAGGACTTGTGATAGGATTGAAAAATCCATATGCCTTTTTAGGCATAAGCCACAGAGGTGTCAGTATTCATAGGTATAGACTGTGGTCCCACTCCACAAAGGCGGTGCCTCTACGGACCCTGGTAATTACCGCCCCATAAGCTTAACAAGTCTAGTCTGCAAAGCTATGGAGAGGATCATAATGGAGCTCATAAACAAAGATATATGGGACTTGCAGACATTGGACCCGACCCAGTTTGGCTTCGTCAAGGGCAGATCATGCCTTTTGAACTTGGTCAACTTCTTCGAAACAGTCACCAAGGCCATTGATGAGGGAAAGGCAGTCCATACAGCCTACCTTGACCTTGCAAAGGCTTCGACACAATACCCCACTCGGGTATTGTAGAAAAACTTACCAGCTTAAATGTAAACCCATATGTCACAAGATGGGTTGCAAACTGGCTTAAGGACAGAACCCACAGGGTTAGAGTTGCTGGCGCTATGTCAGACTCCAAGCCGGTCACAAGTGGTGTCCCACAGGGCTCGGTCCTTGGCCCCCTATTGTTCGGCATCTACTTCTCAGAAGTACAGGCCAACATGGGAGGACTTTGGGTGACAAAGTTTGCAGACGACTGCAAACTGGGCGCCATAGTGGAAAGTGCATCGGACATGGATATCCTTCAGAAGGGACTCACAGAAACAGATAGCTGGTGCCAGAGCCATGGCCTGAAGTTAAACGCCAAAAAATGTATAGTCATACACTTCGGGAAAAACAAGGTAACCCCAAGCTACCATATAGGTGGCAATCCACTAAGCACAGAAGAGGTTATCAGGGACCTGGGGACCCAGGTTGACAGTGGCCTTTCTTTGACACTCACGTTGCTAAAGTGGTTAAAAGACCTTCTACATTGCCCACCTGATCATGAAGGATTCACATCCAGATCTAGTGAGGTCATTGTTCCCCTGTACTCTTCACTTATCAGACCAATGATCGAGTACAATGCCCCATTCGGGATGTATCTCACCCGACATCTGCAGCAATTGGAGAGACCCCAAAAGTTCCTCACCAAAAGGATAAAGGGACTCCAAAATCTGTCATATGCTGCCAGATTGAAGAAACTCCAGCTCTATTCAGTCGCATACCATCTGCTCAGAGGTGACATGTGCCTGACATACAAGGCCATGTCCAACACGGAATTAATGGACATGCTCCACCTCAAAAAATCCAAATCCACCAAAACCACTAGAGCAAGCGACTTAAACCTTAGCACGGATATAAATAGGACATGCTGGAGGGATAGATTTATCACTCAGAGACTCCCTATGCTGTGGAATAAAATCCCGGTCCATGTGAGGCAGAGCACCTCGCTGGCTCTATTCAAGAGAAATCTTGACCTGTGGATGGGAGATCGTAGGTTTACCCCGGGAATCATCTTTGTGTCACTGCTGGACAGAGGCACAACAAACTAATGGGTACAGTATTTTTTCATATAAGGGGTGGCGTAAGCCACAAAAATTTGGTCTAGGCTTATAAATGCCTTAGGGCAGATAGCCTAGTATAAACCTATGAACCTATGAACCTATAGTAGGAGTTACTATAAGTAATGTAGAAGTTGAGAAGAAAAGGAAGGGTTTAGTAGAAGAAATAGAGGTAGGCGGGTTGGTAAATGAGATACAGTCAAAGTGTAAAGTGCAGCCTGTGCCCATAGGAAATATGTATCCTGCCATAAGCATGTACAGGACAAATGAGCATATCAGCGTCTGAAATGTTCCTTATTGAAGTCAGACAGCCAAACGGTAGTTAGAATAATGACCTGGGCCATTGATCAACAACTTCTTTTACGGAAAAAATACAGTCAGTCACTGCAACCCCTGACACAGGATAATGAATGTGAAAGACATCGGCATGCACATGGACTATTAAATTTGTTACTGAGATTTCTACAGTACATTTGTGAGAAGACTGAAGAGGTGAATGGTCAGTAATTAAATGCGCCATGTTTAATATTTACTTGACCTCAAGCCATTGTGGGGAATTACGGCCGCAATCCATTGCATAAGAAACACAATGATGAGCATGATAGGGATGATGCAGAACAAACTTAGAAAAATAACTATAAACTTGCTAATGTTAAGAAAGTTGAGAGGTGTGTGCAGTGGAGAAAATCCTAGCTGCATAATGCAGACCTGTGAGTAAGTTGTATATTATGTAGTGATATGTTAAGAACTGCTTGTTATTGTACAAATCCAGGATTTTAGTGGATTTCTTGAGTGATGGATTTGATAAGAAGCTCAAAACGTGGGTCTCCACATGTGATAACTAGGAGCAATTTGACTGATTCAGCAACTTCACATGAGGTGTTATGATTCTGCATTGTAATCAGAAAGACGTGTAGTTACATTCTTTTTTCCCTGACAGAACAGCACTATTTTAGTTTTTGAGTCCTTCAGACATAACCAGATTTGTATTACTGTTTTTTACTTTTTTGTTATTTTATATTTTAGCAATTTCTGCTATATATTAAAACTATTTTGCAAAGTTGCAGTGACTTCAGTTAAATTAGATCAGTAGAAGAAGACAGAATCACCTGCATATGGAGTTATGGTTCTTGACCTGCAGGACTTTGGCATTTCATTAATGAATGCAGCAAAGAGTAGAAGATGCAGAACAGAAATTATTTTTGAAGGAATCCTCTTGGAAATGGTTGAGATGTTGAGAATATTTTTGCTTACTGAACTACATTGATTTGGCCTTTTTAGGTAACTCACAATCTAGCATAATAAAGAATGAGATCTTTCACATTCAGATTGCTGTCATAAGAAAATGTCATGCCAAATGCATTAGAAAGGCTAAGAGACAAAGTGCCAACATTTTCAGTAATATTCAGTTTACTGCGAACTAAGTCCACCATGGCTAAGCTGTTTCTGTACTATGGACAGTCCAGAAGCCATGATGAGAGTAGAAAACAATTTGTACGTGCAGTTAGATATGCAAGATTCTGAGAATCAACTAATTTTTTTAAGACCTTATGTAGTGCAGATGTCAGAGTCACAGGATGGGATTGTTGTAGGAAGTTGTGTGTGTGAGGCAGGTAAGATGCTGCAGTTTTCCATTTTTGGAAAACAGAAGATTCCTCAACTTATTAATGACAAAAGTGATATGACGAGATATTGTATCAGTGGTTAACGTGGCTTTTTAGAAACAAGTTGTTTGCTGCAGGGAGGAGACGTTTTCAGACTTAACTGGCGGAGGCCACTGACAAATTAAACAGAACTGAAATGTCGGTTTATGAAACTCTCTTTTTATGCCATTTAAAGACAGAGGAAGAGTTAATTAAAACTATGCAAATTGATTAGTAACTTTCAATACATTATAACAGATTAACTTGGCAAAATTTGAAGCTCTCATAAACCCTGAGAATACTGCTGCCTATTCAGAACTGTTCACAGAAACCCTATACAAGCATGTTAATAACTGCATAGAGGCAGCTGTACCCAACAGGAAGAAGTACAGAACTAACTCAAAAAACAAGCCACCCTGGTGGAATCACAAAATCAATAGGCTGTATAACAGAAGGAAGAAAATCATGGCAAAATTTATGAGGTGCAGTTCTCAATAGGATAAAAGCACTCATCAAACTAAACAAACAACTCGGAGAACAAATAAAGCCTACCAAGGCCAAATTTGAGGTAAATTTGGCCTCCCAGGCCAAGGACAGCAAGAAGGCATTCTTTAGCTATGTCCGCAACCTCAAAGGCAATATGCAATTGTGTGCAGAGGTCATTGTAAATTGAGCCACCTATACTGAGCCAGAAGGTATAGCAAACTTACTGGCTGACAGATTTGGCTCCAACTTTACCCCTGTCTCCCTCTCAATTTTCCCTCAGGAAATACCATCAGATATAATTCCCCTTGCTGTCACTAGGAAACAGATCTGTAATGCTCTCTCAAAGGCCAAGAACACAGCATCAGTGAGCCCAGACAATATCCCAGGATGCCTTTTAAATAGCCTGAAACATGACCCATCAGGCCCTCTGGAATTGCTATTTATCTGTAGCCTTCAAACAGGCTTTGTGCATCATGAATGGAGAACAGCAACTGTTATCCCTCTGCACAAAGGTGGGCCATTTACAGACTGTGCAACTACAGACCCACAACTCACTAGTTTTATATGCAAGGCCATGGCAAGAATTTTCATGTAAATGATCAATAGTGATATAGTAAACATCTAGACACTGAACCTAACCCAGTTTGGTTTCATAAAGGGCAGGTTATGCCTACTCAATCTGCTGAACTTATTTGAGAAGGTCACCAAAGCAATGGGTGAGAAAAATGGCCCACACTGCCTGCCTTGACCTGGCCAAGGCATTTGACACAATACCCTACTAGGGCATTGTTGACAAACTCAAGAAGTTAGATACAAACCCAGATGTCACCCAGTGGATAGCCAGCTGGCTCACAGGCAGGAACCAGGAAGTTAAAATTGGGGAATCCACCTCTGCAAAGAGGCCAGTCACAATTGAAGTCCCTCAGGGATCAGTTCTTGGACCATTCCTTTTAAGCATTTACTTCTATGAAGTCAAGACCAATGTCAATGGTCTCTGGCTGACTAAATTTGTAGATGATTGCAAATTAGGAGCTATCATTGAATACCAGACCGACACAAATGTTCTCCCGGAAGGGCTGACACAGACAAACAACTTGTGTCAGAGCCATGGACTAAAACTAAATGCCAGTTACTTCTATGAAGACAAGGCCAATGTCAGTGGTCTCTGGCTGACTAAATTTGTAGATGATTGCAAATTAGGAGCTATCACTGAATACCAGACCGACACAAATGTTCTCCTGGAAGGGCTGACACAGACAAACAACTTGTGTTAGAGCCATGGACTAAAACTAAATGCCAAGAAATGGATAATAGTATCCTTCAGGAAGTCATCCACTTGTGGTAATTAACATATTGACAACACGCCCCTTAGGGGTGACCCAGTACTCAGGGACTTGTGGACACATAAAGACAGTAATCTTGTCTTTGACCATCACATGTCTACAGTAGTGAGTAAATCATTCTATGCTGTGCAAGTTATAAACAAAGGTATGGCATCTAGGTCAGAGAAAGTAATTATTCCACTGTATTGAGCATTCATCAGACCTATAATTGAGTAGAATACCCCGTTTGGTATGTACCTAACCAGGCATATCCAACAAATGGAACATCCACAGAGGTTCCTCACTAAAAGAATACAGGGCATAAGTAAAATTTCCTATGTTGATCACCTTAAGGCCCTATCCCTGTATTTTGCCTCCTACAGGCTGTTGAGGGGAGATCTATGCCTGACATACAGGGCCTTGTCAGATCCCACTCTTATGGACCTCCTGCATATCAGCAAAAAAAAAAAAAACAGCACCAGAATTACCTATTTTAAAGACTTTCAACTTTATCTGTGATGTAAATGGGTCCTGTTAGAGAGACAGGTAAATATTGCAGAGCCTACCCCATCTCTGGAACAGGCTCCCCATCCGTGTGAAGCAGAGTTCCTCCCTAACCCAGTTCAAGTATAACTTGGACAGCTGGATGAAGAACTAGAAGTTCATCCCTGGTTTGGCACCTATGTCTGCAATGGACACAGGCATCAAATGGTTCATCTCCCAGGCCCCTGCTTGTAAATGTTTCATCTCTCTGGTATCAAGGGTACCCAAACTTGTAAGAGATTTGGGATGCATGGCTAGGCTTAAAAAGGCCCTTGTGGTTGTTAGCCTAGTAAGTCCCTATGAACCTTTAAACCTATATAATTAATACTTGGATTCTGTGGGGGCACCGTTGTTAAATATGTACATGATGTTGCTCTAGAAGATCTGGATTATGTTAGTAAATTGCTTTGCCTGAGAAAAAATAATTTCTTCACTTGATTTGATCAGTTACTTCTTACAATTTCATAATTTCTTGAAGTTGAGGAGACTGTCATGTTATCTGCTTTGGTAGCATTGCTGTCAGTGCTTATCCCATTCTATCATTAGATCATTGATTTCTACAGTTTTCTAAAGTAGAAATTTCTAGAATGCTCACCTCCATCTTTGTGCCATCATGGGAGTTTTGTGATCTTGACACAGGCACACTCAATGTAATTACATCAGCTAAGCCCATATCACTCAGGATGTTTTATCAGAGAAGGGATTTCATGTGAAAGGAACATTCTGAAAGTGAGTTCTCATGCCAAGTGGAATATGACTGACGTTCCCACAGTACTGGTATACAGGATCATAAAAGAATATCTTTGCCCCACCCATCACTTAACTGCATCACAACATGACCACTGTCCCAAAACCAGTCAGCTTCACAAATGTAACATTATGAACCTGACATCTTACTTTTAATTTCATCATCGTATCTCTCATCTTCTTAGCTCAAGAAATCTGGACAAAACTTAAATTAATGAGGGGGATAAAGGCCCAAAAATAGGGGCAGATTTTAAATATTGCTCTTATAAACTTAGAACGTTGCAAGAATAACAATATTATGTTAGCATGCATTTTCTGAAATATATGAAGTCTAAAACTGAAATGTATGTCTTTATTTAGTGACTTTAGTCTTCAGTGATTTGTCAGAATACCAGACAATTTATGAGGAACAGACCAAGACCATGAGGCAAAAATCTGGACGTTCTGCAAAATTCTGGAGAGTTGAGATGTGTATTTCATACTTATCGCTTAAACCCATTTTATTCACTCAAAATATAATTTCTGTTAAATAAAAGTCTTCTACATACTCCCATTATTTATGTTAGATACCATTCCCACTTATGTCGGAATCTAAAATCGATTAGTGGTTGTGTTGCATCTGTGCTAATATGCTGGTTATGTGACATTGTCTTCAGAGGATAGTGCAGTGGCATTGTATTGGTAGGTTTATTTCATTGGGCAGGCTGCACTGAGATGTTGGGAGCCATTTGCCATACTAGTGAGTGTAGAAAGAAATGGACTGTTGAAAATCTATATGGCTAAATCAACATCTCATGGGTAAAGATGTCTCCATTTATTTATTTATTTATTTATTTTGAAGGTCGATATGGAAGTGCTGCCTGAAACTTTGTTGTAATACTAGAGAAGGTAACACAAACCAACTTTTGAACTCAATGTCAGTGATGTGGTCAGTATAGCAGATATGATGCTGATAGATGGAATGGGAAATGGTGCCATTGTTAAGAATATTGCTAAGAGCTGAGCTTTATTTTATTTTACATTTATTGACTGAAGTAGTGCACTGATCTCAGTGGGTGATTTATTGGCACAACGCAGGTGAAATAATCACAATGTAAAGAAGAGATAAAGTTATGTACAGCGTAGTACAAAGATACAAATATATGTAGCTATACAAACTTTGAAATTTATACAAACTTTATACATGAGAAATTGAAGGGCAACTTACAAACAAGGGGGGTATGAGAGAAAGCAATGCACAAGATTTCACTTTAGATTTTGAGTCTGTTATTTCAAATCAGCTTAACTAGCTAGCTTAATTAATCTAGTAGTGGAGCAGGAAAAAATGCAAAGGAGAGAAAAAAATGGCAGGTTTAGGAAGAGTAATGAGTGACTAAAGTTTAAGCAATTTGCTGAGATGAATAAGTGAAGGCAAAGGAGTAAGTAGAGATAGGAAAGGTAGTAGATTTAACTGACTGAATGCAATTGGTTGCACTGGCATGTGATGTGAAAGGATTGGGCATACTTGCATATGATTTGATGGGACTGTGGTTGCACTGGCATGTGATGTGATTGGATTGGTTGCACTAGCGTGTTTCCTAACTTCATTTCTAAATCCGTATATGAGGAGAAGTTCCCTTACGTAGGTTGGTAGTGATTGACAGTGTCCAAGGGCTACTGTGGAGAAAGAGTGATTGGTGCACTATAGTTTAGTTGCAAATGTGGCCATGTTGGGATGGATTGTGACAGTTGTCTTAGATTTTATTAAAAGGCTTGAAGAAATATTCCTGTGAGCAGATTTATTTCATGCCAGAAAAGTTTTGGTTTGTTCCGGAGGAAATGATGCTTAGACTTGTAATAGGCATTCCTAAGCCAGTGGATAATTTATTTGATAAGATTTTAGAATGTGGTGAAGTGAGAATGAAATTGAGTGGTAGGGTTTGCTTTCCATTTAAATCAAGGTTCATCTCTCATTTGTAGATGTTGATTGAGCTCTGTAGTTATGCAATTATTTTTAGTAGGTTTAATAACTGTGTAACTGAAGGCAAGTATTTCTCCTGAAGGGCAAGGAGAATTTGTTACATTTAATGCTGCCTGATTTGGGTCTTGTGTGTTGAGAAACAGGGTTCAGTAGAGTCTTGCTAAGTGGTGGAGGCCACTGTGAGGTTCAATTGTTAATTGTAGGAGTTGATTGAGTTCTTTAGTTATCCAATTATCTTTTAGTGGTTTTAATAACCATGGAATTGGAGGAAAGTATTTCTCCTGAAGAGCAAGGAGTGCTTGGGTTAAGCTCAGTACTTCACTTGAATCTTGCATGTTGCGGAGGGGGTCCAGTCAAGTTTGATAATTGGCATTTTAGTATAAACTTGACAATTGGCATTTTAGTGTGTCAGTGCTGTTAGTGGATTTGGTTTAAATGTAATAACATTGCGAGAAGGTTTAGGATGTTGTTTGTGTATAATAAAAATGTGTGGCACTGGTCATCAAAGATTGGACAGTGGCTGGATGAGTGTGTTGGGTCATGTAGGCTAAGACGCTACTTGCATCAGGTTTAGATTGGCTGGAAATTCTGTTGTATCATTGAAAACAGGCCCAAGAAATCTGAGTTTAACATCTCCTAGAGTAAGGAGTTTGGATTTTCTGAGGAGGGCAAAGAGAGTGTTATGTAAGATTGGTTTGAATTTATAAAGTGAGTTAGAAAGTGGGAAGTATATGGAGGCAAATAGGAGAGGTGTTTTTTGGTGAAGGAAAACTTTAATAGTATCCAGTTATGGCCAGTGTCTGTGGAAGCATTTGCTTGGGCTATTATTGTATGCCTAAAGTTAGATTCATAAAGTATGGGTGCCTCTATACTCCAGACACTTTCTAGCTCTAATGTCATATGAGCAGTTGTATGATGGATGACTGTGCTGGAAGTTTGGTTTGTCATTTTTAAGCCACGATTCTGCAATTGCTACTATTTCTGGTTTGTGGTAGGAGAGAAATGCACTCGGTTTGGTCAAGCTTACTTTTGATACTTTGCAGACTGAAGAGGGCACAGTTAACTATATGTGCAAGAGGTTGATGGGCAAGATTGCTTGTGGAAGTAGGGCCAAGATTCAGTTTGCTTCTACTTTCCAGTAAGAGCATTAAAATTATAGGGGTGAATCTGTGGACAGATTTTATAAATTAATGTTTAAGCTTGGCAGACACGGAAGCAGGGTCAAGATTCAATTTAATGATACTTTCCAGTAAGAGCATTAAAAGTATAAGGGAGAATTTGTAGACAGAATTTGTAAATTAAGGTTTAAGCTTGGCAGACATGGAAGCAGGACCAAGATTCAATTTGATGCTACTTTCCAGTAAGAGCATTAAAACTATAAGGGTGAATTTGTGGACAAAATTTGTAAATTAAGATTTAAGCTTGGCAGACATAGATGTATTTAACTGCATTCTGTTGTACTGTGAACTAGATATTCTTTAGCTGTTTATAAAGGTCAGGGAGTTTTGTAAGGGTGATGTGACAGAGACATTTTAGTTGGTTTCGAACAGTGGGTGCATTTGTTTGCAGTGGCATGTGATGTGATGAGCTCGATCACACTGGCACATGAGTGTTAACATAACTAGCTAATGCATAAATGGCATGTGATGTGTTATGAGAGCCAGCATTGTGATGCAGATGCAATGATGTTGTGTAAAGTATGTAGGAAAGGGTGTAGGGTCAGTTGTGTAATTGGTTAGTTTTCTGGGGTGGAAGTTTATTGAATGGAAGGGTAGAGATCAGGGGTGTGTGTGCGTGTAAGAGATGTTAGTAGTTGTCAGTGTGTGGTAATGGAGGGGATTTGGTATGGTCTTAGCAAAGAATGGTAGAGTTGGAGGTAAATGGTTAGCAAGGATTATGTAGTGGATTATACTGGCTACTAGAGCTCTACAGTAAGGTGGTGTCCTGTGGCTTTAATAGGAGTGGTAAATGCCATGTAAAGGGAGTGGACACAGGATAGTAAAGGTTTGAGAAAAGTGAGAAGGTGGCTGAGAAACTGGTGGTTGGAAGGGAGCGAAGCAGATAACACGCATGCATTAGCAGAAGTCAATCGCTTTGTACATAAGCAGAAGACTTTGATCCACATGGCTATCATGTGGTAAAGAAAGTACAGCTTTCTCAAAATAAAACACTGGGAATTGCAGACTTAAATAGGAACTGAAATATTATTGAAATTAAGCTATAGCAAGAGCAGTTTCATCAAGGAATTATCAATTCTAAAAAAAATCTGCAGGGCTGCCAAAATACTTGTTCTTTTACTTAGTCTTAAGATGACAGAAAAATTAATAATTGGGGAACTGAACCAGATAAGGAGAAGTATAACACTTTTGCACTGAGCAGCTAGGAGGCAGAATTAACCAAAGTGCTCTGTCAGAGCTACT
This sequence comes from Protopterus annectens, assembly GCF_019279795.1. Lineage (NCBI taxonomy): Eukaryota > Metazoa > Chordata > Ceratodontiformes > Protopteridae > Protopterus > Protopterus annectens. The sequence goes on from NC_056745.1 coordinate 863,026,422, forward strand.
ATGGGATGCAGTACAACAGAAAATTCATTTGGAAAGTAATGGTGGTCAGTTTTAGAATTCTGTGGTTTCATTCAGTGCCTCCCTAGTTGCAGATGAGGGTGGAACTGTGTGTTCTGAGTGTTAGCACTTGAAAATATTTAACAGTAGAGGCATTTAGATGCATCATTAAGAGAGCTAAACATATAAAAAGTTATACTTAAACCCTGGGATTCACAAAAGCTTGCATGGAGTGCAAGATTGGTGCAGGAGCCCACGCAGGCAATATGTCTGCCGTGCAATCCAGGATCAGCCTGCAGGGGCATGCACGAGCGCTCCTGCACTAATCTTGCATGGGCTAAGCCCTGGTATGCAAATCACCCTATTTGCAGGTGGAATCCATGTAAATGAGGTGATTTTGCAATCCAGGAAGCTTGAAACAGTCCGTTCAAGATTAGTGCTATCTGCAGAAATGTACTCGGTTAGTAACCGAGTACATTTCTGCAAAATCTGAAATGGAGCTATGACAGCCCCAAATAAAGGCTGCATATCATTGAGGAAGCATGCCAATGGCCAAGTTTAAGACCATTGGCATTGCAAACAATACAAAAAATTTAAAAAAATCAACTTTTTTTTTTTTACCGATCTTGGCTGTTTAAGCATAGGGCAGCGGCGTGCAAACGGGATCGGGGGGAAAATAAGAAAATAAACCTAAAATAAGCATTCTAATTAAAATCAGTATTCTGCCATGCAAGTCAATGGCAGGAAGAAGACAACCTGGCCAGTGAGTAGTGGTTGCTAAGGGGGGAGGCTTAGTGCGACACATGTAACTATGCATTAGCAGGCAATCCTATGCAAGTGAGGGGAAGGATTGTGAATCCCAGTTTTCCCCAGCATGTAAGGCAGATCCCAACAGTGTAAGAGTATGAATAGCTGGGTGCAAGACTAGGAGGTAGGTGACATCATGGGTGTGTGTGTAAGGCATACTGTAAGCAGATTGGAGGCCTGTGCCTCGGGTTTGCCTCTAGCTTAGCACAGCTGAGCTAGGGGGTGTGTCTAAACCTGCCTAGCAGGGTGTGCACACCGTGCACAGGGTTTTACAGGAAGAAAAAAGAAGTTAAACCAGGAAATAGCAGCAGTGTGCACAATTGAGCACTCTGCACAGTGCGCACATGGGCTTAAACAGGGAGGAGATGGGAAGGGAAAACAGCAGTAGGAAGATGTTCAAGGAGAACTAGCGTAGCTGGCAGATGAAATGTATCAGAATCAGCCAATTACACAGGCAGCAGACCAGCCCAGCCTAGATCACTACTATAAACTAAGCAAACACCTTCCCCACTGGTTTTCCCACACTTTACACCACTGGTGTATACAAGCTGGGAAATTTTACCAAACAAACCTACAAAATGAGAAGGGCTGCAGCAGGCAACATAGAACAACATATGCAAGAGGTCAAGGGTGGTGAGGATGTGAATGCTGCCAAACAACCCACTGTGAGGAGACGGAGAAGAGTGTACAGACCCAGTGTAACCTACCAGGGGATGGAGATAGTGGAGCACTATAGGGTGGACAGAGACCTCCTACAGCAAATTGTTGAGCTGTGCCGGCCACACCTGACACACCTAACTGACCGAAGGAACCCATCCCAGTGGATACCAAGGTATGTGTAGGTCTAGGTATACTAGCCACAGGTACCTCCCAAAGCACAACTGGGGATATCATGGGGATCTCACAGGCATCAGCATCCAGAGTATTCCACCAGTTCCTGGATGCCATGTCAGCACATGCCAGTGAGCAAGTATATTCCCTCAACACCTGTGAGGTGTTGACCAGCAATATGCATCTCTTCCACCAAATAGCCGAATACCCTGGGGTAGTGGGTGCTGTAGACTGCACTCACATATGCATCAAAGCACCACCCGGTGAGCAGGGTAGGGCCTACATCAACCGCAGGGGCATCCCCTCCATCAACTGCCAGGTTGTATGTGATGCCCAGGGCATTATAATGAATGTGTGTGCTGGCTGTCCTGGAAGCAATGACAATTCCACATATGGCATCTGACGCAGCTATACCAGAGATTTGCCAGTGGGGGCATTCCTTATGGTCACCTAGTGGGGATGCTGGGTACACACTGGAGCCGTGGCTGATGACACCCATCAGAAATGCACACACACCTGAACAACAACATCATAATGAGGCACACGCACAGGCCAGACATATAATAGAGCATGTGTTTGGGATGATCAGGTCATGGTTCTGGTGTCTGGACACATCCGGTGGAGCCTTGCAGTATTCACCACCTACATGTACCCAAATTGTTATGGTATGTGTTATGCTACACAATATGATCCTGCGGAAACAGTTGCAGCAGGAACAGCATGGGGCAGTGCCACACAGCTCCCCACCAATGCCAAGGCCTGCACAGGCACAGAGTGATCCAGAGGAGGAACAACTTGAGCCTGCCCCAGTAGGCAGAAGGAGTCTTGCCCAGTATGCCCTGGCCTTTGCAAAGAGGCAACACATAGCACATGCACTGACACAGTAGGGACCTAGGGAATGATACCTCTCTCTGATTCGCACATACAGTAAAAAGGATGCCAAATATGACACTACCTGTACTCAACCATGTATAAGGAGTGTACTATGTGCATCCGACATAGGCAGCCCTCCAGCACCATCCGCAAGTCTGGCACACCGTCAAGGTAAGTCAATCAACCTACCAATTGCCAAATGGAGTAGAATGTGTCGTTACCTGCAGCTATGGTATGGATGTGAGCATGCAAGGGAATTGTGTGGCTGAATGTTATGGAAGCAGACAGTAGATACACATAGTGGCACCATGACATCTGTAACACATACTGGAGTCACCATAGTAGCCAGCACTACACAAAGTGACAAAACCCACTGCAGGAAATGTGCTGAGTGACATGTGTGTCCATATGACCCACACATGCCAGTCTGGATGGTTCACATACTCAACAACAGTCTCAGCCAGCAGGACAGGTGTAGACAAACCCAAACAGAGCCTGTGCCATGGCCCCAGAATGATGGCTATGGTGGCTATGGTTAACCTCCCCCCCAGGTCTACAGAGACAAACCACAGCATGGCAGGCAATGGGATGTAAGTTCTAAAGAGTATGAAGTCAGACAATAATATGTAGGGCAAGCAAAGCAATGATCTGTAGTATACTGGTATGCCTCTAGTCAGCATGATAGTTAGCAATACAGAATGAAATGGAGTACTTGACATATTAGTACAGTCATAGCAAATGTGTACAAGTTTCACGTGTGCCCCCCACATCCTACATAGTAATGTAATAACAGTCAGATGTGCCCCAAACCCTGTGTAGAAATGTAGAAATAGTCAGGTGTGCCCCCCACCCTACATAGTAATGTAATAACAGTCAGGTGTGCCCCCCCACTCCTTTCTAGAAATAGTCAGGTGTGCCCCCCATCCCACACAGTAATGTAATAACAGTCAGGTATGCCCCCCCACTCCTGTGTAGAAATGTAGAAACAGTCAGGTGTGCCCCCCCTACTATGCAGAAATGCAGTAACAGTCAAAGCCAAAAGATCAATGGATACCCTGCAGAGACAGCATGCTATCTGTCGGTGTACAACACAAAGGTCAGCACTGCAGCACAAACTACCTGGACACAATCCACACATTCAATACAGATGGCCATACTTGGCATGCTCACACACACAGAGAAATGAAGGTGATGTCAGTCAACAACATACTGAAAGGTCATACTGTGCTTGCTTACACACTTAAACACATGAAAGCCATGACTGCAAACACTAGTGGACCAGACATATCTGGCAGTTGCAGTTGTTAGTGCAGACAATCAACAGTATGCACCACTCATGACTTGCACACCCAGTGGACAGGAATACAGACATATATGTCAGGACAACACACTATAATAAGCCAAAGGTAGACATACATAGATGTGTGGAAGAGGGTGACTGTGATAAGAAGCCATCCAGCCCTGTCCCACCCAACACACAGCCAAAGGGCCCCAAACACATGAGGTGCAAATGTCACTCACGGCAGATACTAGCCACCAGTATGACTATGTGATGCACGTGCCAGCTGTGCAACATGACTGTAAAAGGAAGTAATCATCTAGCAGCTGTATACACGTACCTGTGACATATGACCCCGTGTGTGCCCGCATGTGGCATGTCAACCCCTAGATGAATGGGTTATGGCCCATGCCCTCCCCATAGCCCTACTATGACAAGCCTGCTGAGGTCATCCAGTGTGAAATACACCTTTGGGAGAGTTGTAGCCCAGTAATCTCCATGGCGCATCTCATAACTGCATACTGCTGTAGTGTGATAAACTAGTTAGGTAGGAGTTCTAACACCAGACGTGGCAAGTGAGTGTGTGTCTGTGTGTGTGTGTTTGTCTGCATGGCTGTCTGTCTCTGACAGGTAAAGAGCAATGCTGTTTAGGGTACTCACACTCCTTACAATTCATATACTCAACTTTGGCAAGGCTGCTGTTGTCACCCACCTACAAATAAACCTCTGGGATGGCTGTAGCCCAGTAATCCCCATAGCATGTCCTGTAACTGTGTACTGCTGTAGTATGATAAGGTAGTTAGGTAGGAGTTCTCACCCCAGACTTGGAAACTGTATGTGTGTGTGAGTCTTTGTGTGCATGTGTATCTGTCTCTGACTGTGTAGAGAGCAATGCTTTTTAGGGTACTCACACTCCTTGCAATTCATATACTCAACTTTGGCAAGACTGCTGATGTCACCCACCTAGAAATACACCTCTGGAAAGGTTGTAGCCCAGTAATCTCCCTAGCGTGTCTTGTAACTGTGTACTGCTCTAGTGTGATAAAATAGGTAGGAGTTCTAACCCCAGACTTGACAAATGTGTGTGTGTTTGTGTGCGTGTATGTCTATCTCTGAGTGTGGAGAGAGCAATGCTTTTTAGGGTACTCACATTTCTTACAATTCATATACTCAACTTTGGCAAGGCTGCTGCTACCACCCACCTAGAAATACACCTCTGGGAAGGTTGTAGCCCAGTGATCTCAGTAGCGCGTCCTGTAACTGTGTGCTGCTGTAGTGTGATAAAGTAGTTAGGTAGTTGTTCCAATCCCAGACATGGCAAGTGTGTGTGTGTGTGTGTGTGGATGTCTGTCTGACCCTGTCTCTGTAGAGAGCAATGCTGTTTAGTGTACTCACACACCTTATAATTCATATACTCAACTTTGGCAAGGCTGCTGATGTCACCAACCTAGACATACACCTCTGGGAAGGTTGTAGCCCAGTAATCTCTGTAGCGCGTCTTGTAACTACATACTGCTGTAGTGTGATGTAGAACTGTGGTACGGTTCAATCCCCACCCATGGCAGTTCTGGCTGTTTTGTGTGTGTTTCAATGTCTGTGTATGGAGCAATGCATTATAGTCTAGTCGCACTAACTACATTTCAAACTGCCTGCTTTGGCAATCCTGCTGATGTCATTCATTGTGAAATACACCTTTGGGGAAGAGTTCTCTTGTAATTCCTGTGGTGCGTCCTATAACAGCTCCATGCTGTAGTGTAATAGAGACCTCTGTTAGGGGTTCTATACCCACATATGTTAGTTGAGGATGTTTTGTGTGTGTCTCACTGTCTGTGTAGGGAGCAATGCATTTTAGGCAAGTCACATACAGTACATTTCAAATGGCCTACTTTGGCAATCCTGCTGATTTCATCCAATGTGAGCTACACCTTTGGGGAAGGAGTACACCAGTAATATCTGTGGCGCATACTGTAACTGCGTAATGCTGTAGTGTAATAAACTAGTTAGGTAGGGGTTCTACTCCCAGACATGACAGGTGTGTGTGTGTGTGTGTGTGTGTGTGTGTGTGTGTGTGTGTGTGTGTGTGTGTGTGTGTGTTTATAACATGTATCCTGTATGGAGGTGGGTGTGAGTGTGTGACACCAGTGGCCAATGTGAAGCAGGTTTTGCATATTTCTTATATGGTGGCCCTACTATATATCACAATGTCCACCGTACAGGGATAACAGATGTGAAATAGCTGAGAGGCTGGGGTGCAAAGCCATACCCATGCACGTGACATCAAGGCCAAGCAGTCACAGTTAGCAACCCCAGTATTATCCAGACCACACTCTCAACCATGTCTCATACAAACACATGCTTAGGCAACAACCAATATGTGGGTAGTACACTGCATATTGGCCAGTGATAGTAACTATGGAGTGATAGCTGTGGGCTACAGAGGGCATGGCACCCTGTCCATCTGTCCAATATGCATGTACATGCAAACAGTAAACATTTCCCATGTTCCCCAATGGACACCTAAAACACCTGTGGTGCCATCACATATGACCCACAAAGGACATACCATTCCTGACAACATGCCCTGTATTGACAGATGCCACTGACACCGGGGAATGCCGTTAGCATGCTATCAATTTAGGTGCAGGGTAAACCTGCTGCCCATTACCAATTCCCACCACATGTGGGCAAGACTGGCACATCTGATGATAATCTGTGTTCACAACATGGGCCAGACACCCAAGGTACAGTTCCACATGTCACTGTACATGCATGTGGGAGGTGTGCACATCCCAGACATCGTGCATGTCATGGACTAAGGAACACATACATGGCAAGCGATGCACAGCATTGGGCACACACAATAGTCACCCAGGTGACTGGATGGGGGATAGAATATCCACCTGTGTGGGCAAATGCAGACACTACAGCCCTGAGCCACAATGCAGACCATCATCATGTGGCCTGATGCAAAGGTATACCCATCACCTAGCCTTGTACAGCTGTCTGGCACAGTCGACCACCACACACCTGTGCAGACATGCACCCATGCATGTCAGTACTGGCACCTTGTGTGTTTGTGTGTGTGTGTTGTATGGTGCATATGTTCAAATCCATACTCCCTACAACCCCCATGGGCATACTGAAGCATGCTGTCTGATGTCAGACACCTCCCCATACCCTTTGGCCATACAACCCCATATGACCCATGTGGTGCATGTGATACCTGCACAGTGATATGTTGTGGCAATCCCACTACTGATGAGTTGTAATCCTGCCCCTGCCAAATGTGTCAGTGTGTGTGCGTCCCTGTGATAGTATGGCTGTGCTGATGCTGGCACCTGTTCATGCGGACAGGCATGTGTACATCACCTACCGTATAGCTACCATATCCCTGTTGCAGAGTTCAGTCAACATCACATATATGTTCTGAGGGCTTCACAACAGGTAACCCATGTGGTGCATCCAATAACTTCATAGAACTGTGATAGCACTATGTAGTTGTCAGGGGTTTGATACCATGTGCTGGTAGGTGTGTGACACAAACATACTTAGGTTTTACTCTCCCACCACTCCCTGACTTGTCTTTGCCTCTGTCTGCCTCTCCCACTCCCTCTCTGGTAGATGTGGAGACCTACACCTGCTTTGCTTGGCAGCAGCATGTGTATTTTAAGTGATGCTCATGATCAGCTGATGGACTCTGCACAAATTGCAGCCCTCCCCTAGCTGATTGCATGTGGAACAGCTGTGGTAACATTCCCATAGCCAATTGCATGGAAACACAGTCCAATATCTAGGAACATCATGTTGGTGTTGGCCCTTTTCATTCACTATGAGCAGGAACTAGATCTGTTGTTTGGCAAACAGCATCTCAGCTGGATTAGGGATTTACCTTTAACAACATACACTGTGGAAACAGGGCAACACACAAGAGGGGGATGTGCCTGACTTGACTACATACTGTAAGTGCTGCTATATTGCATTTGGAGTACTGTTGGTTTAACAGTGTGTGTGTGTGTGTGTGTGTGTGTGTGTGTGTGTGTGTGTGGATATGACTGTCCTACTTGTTTCAGTGCTTACCATGTCAGTTCCATATTTATGAGGAATCCCCATTTGCAGGGTCATCTGCAGACAGGGCAGTGTGTTCTGATTTTGGTTTCATGTTTTACCAATGGAGCATCTATCTATGGACTGCAGAAGGTAGTGTGAGGATTGCAGTCTGTAGATGGTGAAAGCCATGACAGTTACTGGCTTCTTATCCCTCAAAGGACATATGTTGCAACAAACCCTGTTACAGCAGTAAATGTATGAGGTTATCACAGCAACATGTCATTATTGACCCTGTGTATGTGCTTCCAGCCACAACTCTGTCAACCTTTGTACATATGTCGTGCATGAAGTGGTGCATATGTGCTGTACACCATAATTAGTGTCATCATATCTGATAACAAGCCAGTGAGATATCAGACTGCCACACATGTTATGTACAGTAGGGGTTATATTTGATGACATAACCTGGACATTAGGCCCCCATATATGCCTTATTTAGGCAAGGTTGAAAGGACAAAACCACCACCACCACCATAAGAGATACAAGCATATAAAACTGAAGGTAAGGCTACTCAAGGCTAGACGTCTAAACCTACAAGGCACTCTCTTGAGGCACACCTACAAATGGGAAACATTGATATCTGTGCAGTAAATGGGACCTAGTTCAGTGCTCCAGAGAGCACACCTGTAATACCAGGCTATGTGGCACACCTCATCACTGACGGCTTTTCATCCAGAAGGAAGGGGGTAATTGTCCCACTGTACTCATCCCTTATTACAGATATCTCATATATGTATATATATATATATATATATATATATATATATATACCTGAATATATTTGTCAATGTATAAATGTGTGTGCATATCTGCACCATTGAAATGTGTAATCCTTCCACATTGTATATTCCCTATGGTAGAATGACATTTCTGCTTGATATGTTTTACAGATATTGCCCTGACAGTTTACAGGTGAATTGGCTTACTGTTAAAGCATTGTAGCTGTGTTGTGGAGGGTCCTGGAGTCAGGAACTGCATGTGTTGGATATTGGATTGCAGAGCATATCTGTTAGGGCTGTAAAGGGGGGCAACATGGCAGTAATTACCGGGTATCCCTCATTTGTGCCCCTACCCCCCATTAACAGTGCATATGGTCTGTTATGTTGCAGTGAGTGGTTCAGGATGTTGCTCCCATGTGGACATGCTATACACAGTTTTATTTGTGTGTGTATATATCTACATAATTATATATGTAAACCCCTATATATATATATATATATATATATATATATATATATATATATATGAGAAAACAAACAAATTCCCAACTTGATATATCAGCAAAGCAGACCCAACAGGAAGATACAGCCAGTACTCCACTCCAAACGACTCAAAGCCAGTAAAACTCCAAAATCGAGCATGATATATTCAAGAAGAATTTTATTGACGTTAGCGCTTTAACAGGTACCCCTGCTTCATCAGACGTTACAAATAAATCATCTCCATGCAGCATTATATGCCAAATTTTAAAATACATCATTTCCTGTTCAACCTCACTTCCTATTGAAGTAAGACAAACTCTGCCTTAAAGTGATACTAATCCTATAAACATCAGCCACACACATAAAACTAAATTAAACAACTAGACGTCTTTCAAAACTAATATCTGACGAACATAATAAAATCCTTCATCAAACATACAATGTATATATAAAATCAATCACCTGACAGGTAGAAAATAAAAATATAGAAAATAAAAAATAAAACATCTACTAGCAGTCATCATGTTGTAATCATGCTATGCTTCATATCCTGACAGGGATCTGATATCTAAAAATTTTTATGCAAAACACGTGAAACAGTGCCTACTCTAAAATCTAATCACAGATATCCTGAACTAAGGTGCATATATGTTAAACATAAAAATACAATAGCTAAGATAACGTAGTAACAATTATATCATCTCAACCTGTCATAATAGAATAGTGCCTTCAACACATTGGCCATTAAGGTCCATATAGGACCTAGCGTTTAATAGATCTCTTTTTTAACCATGGTCTCAAAGGAACACTTTCATTCAGCCCTCGTTCACGATGGGCTGCAAGGCGCAAAATCCATTCAATCTCTGATAACTCAGTTTGGTTTACTAGATCCCCCCCCTTGAACTCACTTTTTGTACATGTAATACTTGAAACATAAAAGTGTGCTGGCAATTGTAACATGTGCTTAGAGATTGCGCTACAGGTATCCAATCTATTATAGCAATAAAATGATCCCGAATACGTTCTCTCAAGGAACGATTGGTCTTACCTACGTAAAACCTGAAACATCTTTGACAGGTAGCGACATACACAAGATTCCTAGTGTTACAATCTGCCTGACATCTAATCTGCCAAAGCTACTGTCGTTGGAATTCCTAAAAAATCTGGACGTGTCCACATAGGGACACTGGGGGCATGATCCACACCTTCTGGTACCTAGGTCAACTGCTGTACACTCCGACATATTCAAAGAAGATAGATTAGGAAAGCACAATTCTTGTTTTAAACTTTTAGAGTTGTTGAAAACATATCTCGGACAGTTTCCTACTATCCTACATGTATCCTTGTTGGTGGTCAGAATGTTCCAATTATTCATTATCACATTCTGAACCATTCCCACATTTTTAACATAAGGTAAAAGTAACTGTTGTTGTGTGTTAGCTGTACCACATACCTTCCTGCTACATGAATGTTTGTGATCTGAATAATATGGCTTGCCCTTACTATTCCTTAATCTAACAACATCATTGCATACTGTCTCAACCACTGTAGGATCATAACCCCTGCTATATACGTCATGTCTCAGTTTATTTAATTCCTGATGGAAAGAGGCATCATTAGAACAAAGTCTGGATATCCTCAGTCCCTGTCCTTTAACCACATTGGCAAAAGTTCTGGGGGGGTGCATGCTATCAGCCTGCAAAAATGACGTCCTATGGCATTCCTTCCTGTAGACGTTGGTATTGTAGATATTGCCTACACGGACTATGTTTACATCTAAAAAATCAATGGATTCAAAAGAATGATCCATCGTAGCTTTCAGTCCAATCCATTAATGTATTCCAAAAGGATCCCAGCTCTGCCACAGTGCCCTGCCATAGGAGAAAGAGGTCATCCACGAACCGTCTATAAAGACGACCTGTGGATTGGATAACAAGACCTCTCTCCCAGGCAGCCAACACAAGGTTGGCATATGTGTTGGCACAACTGGTGCCCATCGCCACACCAGTACATTGCCTGTATATCCTATCTGCAAATATGAAAAAGTTGTTCTCAAGCACAGTTTCAAGGAGCAGCATCAAGAAGTCAACCTCAGTAAGAGACATAGTTTCACACAACAGATCTTTAACCATTGCAATTCCATCAGCATTAGGTATGCAGGTAAACAAGGAGACAATGTCAAGGGTAACCATAATAAGAGTCTCTACACTACCAAATTCAGAAACAAAGTTATACAGGTCAGTCAAAAAATGTCCAGTGTCTCTCAGTACATACTGAAACCTATTGAGTGTTGTCCTCAGCCTACTGTCCAGGTAGATGGAAATAGGTTGGGTAATCCAACCCTCCCCTGCTACAATAGGCCTAAGGGGAGGTCTGGTTGTGTTTTTATGGACTTTGGGTAATCTGGTAGACCTGGATTACAGCAGAGGGGCCAAACGTCGGGAAATCAATATGGAGCATTGGACCAACAACGCAGGAGGGCTGAGTCGTTAGTCTGGAATATATCCAGTTTTGTACTATCTGACATTGAATTATGTGTCCTCAACAGAGGTCTGTCCTTCGTTCCCAGCAGGAGAGCTGATATCAGTGAGATTTCTCTAGCAGTTAGATCATTTGCTAGGAATGTGAATCTCAAGTTGCTATTTAAAGATGTGGTGACCCAAGGTGAGCAGACTTTTAAATCTAAAAGTTTAGTTAACCCTCGTTTGACACCTGAGCTTGACTTATTTGTTAAAGCTGTAGAAAATGAGCTCTATGACAGCTTTAAGGGTACAACGAATGACATTGCTGACAACTTGACTCTGCCTGAGCTTAATGCTATTTCCTCTCTGAAGAACAATAATCAGATCATTATAAGATCATTATAAGACCTGTAGACAAAGGTGGACTAATAGTTGTTATGGACAGAGACTTCTATGTGAATTCTATGATTAGCATGTTAAATTCTGATGCCTACACTGAGGTAACCATGTTAGATATAAAGAGATCATGTTCAACGATACATAATCTGTTGTCTGAGTGCAAATCTTTAGAACTTTTGACATCAGATTTATATGATTACTTTGAGGTTGTTCATCCTATGATACCTTCTATTAATGGATTACCCAAAGTCCATAAAAACGCAACCAGACCTCCCCTTAGGCCTATTGTAGCAGGGGAGGGTTGGATTACCCAACCTATTTCCATCTACCTGGACAGTAGGCTGAGGACAACACTCAATAGGTTTCAGTATGTACTGAGAGACACTGGACATTTTTTGACTGACCTGTATAACTTTGTTTCTGAATTTGGTAGTGTAGAGACTCTTATTATGGTTACCCTTGACGTTGTCTCCTTGTTTACCTGCATACCTAATGCTGATGGAATTGCAATGGTTAAAGATCTGTTGTGTGAAACTATGTCTCTTACTGAGGTTGACTTCTTGATGCTGCTCCTTGAAACTGTGCTTGAGAACAACTTTTTCATGTTTGCAGATAGGATATACAGGCAATGTACTGGTGTGGCGATGGGCACCAGTTGTGCCAACACATATGCCAACCTTGCCTGGGGCTGCCAGAGAGAGAGGAGTAGTGGTGTCCTTTTGGAAGCGGTTTATTTTCGGGTCGGTGATCCTAATGACCTCTTTGGCAGGGCAGGCACTTGTGGCAGAGCTTCCTTACATTAATGGATTGACTGCTTCCTGAAATTTACGATCATTCTTTTGAATCCATTGATTTTTAGATGTAAACATAGTCCGTGGTAGGCAATATCAATATACCAACCTACAGGAAGGAATGAATGCCATGGGTACGTTTTTGCAGGCTGATAGCATGGAACTTTGCCAATGTGAGGATATCAGACTTTGTTCTAATGATGCCTCTTTCCATCAGGAATTAAATAAACTGAGACATGATCCGTATATATAGGGGGTTACAGTGGTTGAGACAGTATGCAATGATGTTGTTAGATTAAGGAATAGTAAGGGCAAGCCATATTATTCAGATCACAAACATTCATGTAGCAGGAAGGTATGTGGTACAGCTAACACACAACAACAGTTACTTTTACCTTATGTTAAAAATGTGGGAATGGTTCAGAATGTGATAATGAATAATTGGAACATTCTGACCACCAACAAGGATACATGTAGGATAGTAGGAAACTGTCCGAGATATGTTTTCAACAACTCTAAAAGTTTAAAACAAGAATTGTGCTTTCCCTATCTCTATCTTTTTTGATGTGTAAGTGTACAGCAGTTGACCTAGGTACCAGAAGGTGTGGATCATGCCCCAGTGTCCCTATGTGGACACAGATTTTAGGCAGCTTTGGCAGATTAGATGTCAGGCAGATTGTAACACTAGGAATCTTGTGTATGTACCTCTACCTGTCAAAGATTTTTCAGTTTTTACGTGGGCAATCGAACCTTGTCCCTTGGAAGGAATTATTTCTTTTCATTTTTATTTATAATAGATTGAATACCTGTAGCAATCTCAAGCACATGTTACAATTTGCCCAGCACACTTTTATGTTTCAAGTATTACATGTACAGAAAGTGAGTTCAAGGGGATCTAGTAAACCAAACTGAGTTATCAGAGATTGAATGGATTTTAGCTTGCAGCCCATCGTGAACGAGGGCTGAATGAAAGTGTTCCTTTGAGACCATGGTTAAAAAAGAGATCTATTAAACGCTAGGTCCTATATGGACCTTAATGGCCAATGTGTTGAAGGCAATATTCTATCATGACAGGTTGAGATGATATAATTGTTACTACGTTATCTTAGCTATTGTATTTTATGTTTAACATATATGCACCTTAGTTCAGGATATCTGTGATTAGATTTTAGAGTAGGCACTGTTTCATGTTTTGCATAAATTTTAGATATCAGATCCCTGTCAGGATATGAAGCATAGCATGATTACAACATGATGACTGCTAGTAGATGTTTTATTTTTATTTTCTATATTTTTATTTTCTACTTGTCAGGTGATTGATTTATATATACATTGTATGTTTGATGAAGGATTTTATTATGTTCGCCAGATATTAGTTTTGAAAAGGCGTCTAGTTGTTTAATTTAGTTTTATGTGTGTGGCTGATGTTTATAGGATTAGTATCACTTTAAGGCAGAGTTTGTCTTCAATAGGAAGTGAGGTTGAACAGGAAATGATGTATTTTAAAATTTGGCATATAATGCTGCATGGAGATGATTTATTTGTAATGTCTGATGAAGCAGGGTACCTGTGAAAGCGCTCAATAAAATTCTTCTTGATATATCGTGCTCGATTTTTGGAGTTTTACTGGCCTTGAGTTGTTTGCTGTGGAGTACTGGCTGTATATATATATATATATATATATATATATATATATATATATATATATATATATATATATATATATATATATATATATATATATATATATATATATATATGTATATATATATACACACACACACACATACATACATTTGAACATATTTATCTATCTATATACAATTGATGTTATATGATATATATATATATATATATATATATATATATATATATATATATCGTTGTCTATCCACATTTACAGATATATATTTGTCCATATGTCCATGCATGTTTGGCTCATAATTTTGGCCTGCTCCTCATTCTCTTGGCGATTGACATGGATGATCTCAGGATTGAAGTCAGCAACTACTGATGACACCTTTGTGTTTCAGACTTCATCTCTTTCAAAATATGTGTTTTAATACAAATAACCATTTAACTAGCAACATTTTAAGTGTATGAGAACAATATTTGACATGTATCCCTATTTGTACCAACATTTTGGTACACTTTGTCCAGAATTCTTGCATTAAGAGGTTGTGTGGTATGATATTACTACATTTCCTGTACTGTTGACTGATTGTGCTGGATGGTATATGTTTGTGATAACATCATATTTATGCGTATCTGTCATGGCTTAGTGGTAAATCACTTTGTCTGTGGTTTGCAGTGTCCTGGGTCCGAGCCAGGGCAGAACACGGGCCGTTGGATACAGAGTGATTAAGGCACTTTAAAGCAGTTGTAAGTGGGTTTGCGCAGAGGTAAGCACTGCTAACTTTCGGTTACAGTGCCTTACATTCCATTAGCTTCTACATTGCTTAACCTGTGTGGGCGGTGCTTACCCCTGTGCAAACAGGTGTAAACCCGCTTACTGCTGCTTAAAACTGCTTACTCACGCTTACCCCCATGCTAATTTCTTTAAAAGAAAAGAAAAAGGGTTGATAGGAATGTGGTGAAAAAGGGGCACAAAGAGGGAAAGACAATAGGGAAAATAGCTAGGGATGTGCAGGAAGGATGTAGGGAAGGTCCATAGCTGTCCATTTCTTATGCAGCAACAGCTGTGCATATACACTGAATTTGGAGGTTGGTTTGGACACTCAAACCCTGGGAGTGGGGTGAGGACAACAACAATTTGTTGTGATGCCAATTAGACCAGATTACATGTGTCCAGTGGACATGTGTGCGAAATGGACAGCTAGGTATGGGGCAAGATTTTTTTGTGGGAACAGATTGCCCTTTTTTTTTCAGGTGGGAGTGGGATGTTGGGGAGGGGTTGTAGGTATATTTGTGGAGGTAGGTTGGGTAGGTTAACAGACAAGACACACAAGACACATACGGGGGCAGTATATGACACGTGGGGGGTAAACACCTTGAAGGGGAGGGGTGTTTGGATAACGGAAGCCCACATGCCCCCTAGTGGTAACAGTGAGTCTGATGTCCCCACCCATTGGCAGTCACTACTGCACCTTCACAGCCCTGAACGTGGCTGTGCTGGGGGCTGAGCTACAGAGCCAGGCTGACTCTCTAATCATGACACGCGGCCCTCAAGCTAGCGTAAAAGATCACCGACCTGGTCATTGATCGCTCTACACACCATTACCCCAACCTGGAGACAGGTGACAAGTGCCTATTCACGTCCACTTGCAGGGGGTGAGCCCTATCCCCCGATGCGCTTCCAGTCGAAGGTGGTGCAGGACCAACGGACATGGAGGTGCGGGGTTGAGCCCCAGACTTGCTAGTTCCCTGTGCCTCGGCTAGCTGATGTGGGAAAGGTGGGTCCATTAGTACTGGCCTTCCCAAGCGTGCTGTAGTGATTTCAACGTAATATATGGGTTAGTAATAGGCAGCACATTCCAGGGCTAGGTATAACAGCATACATAGATGTTCCCATTAACCCAGACACACCAGATACAGAACAGTTGGATAGCAAACAGAACACATGCATATATGGGACCACAGTGGTAATAAGAACAGCATGCAGGTACGTTGATGGCACCATGCCAACAATGTTGGAATAATTTAATATGGCACATGCATGGGAACCATTAGAATATTTATCAAATGATTGGCCATTATCAGAGTCAGTACATACCAGTTGAAGCAGGTATGTTGATTATTGTTGGAGATAAGGTGGGGGGGAGATGTAAATTAACAAGTAGTATATTCCTGTAATCCACATTACTTTCTTAATCAGTGCTGTTATCTGAACCTTACAAGTCTTATACCATATACAAGACTGATACCCTATATATCTATATTGAACACTGATATGGCTGTCAACATCATTACATATTAACCAGTTTTACGTGCAGTATACACCTCTTACCTGGCATCCCTGTGGAGGGAATGTTTGTTAACACTGACTAACTGTTTGTACATATATGGCCGGATTCCGGGTTTATGTTTTGCACTATGCTATCCAACTCTTTCTGCACAAACTCTGGCCATGTATTGACCACATTCTGGTATTGGACATATCTAAAATATTGCCCTCTTCCACTTTTAGTGACCTAACACACATATAAACATTCTTTCCTACACAGTTATATTATGTAGCACAGTGTGGGTGACAGTGACCAGTGATACTTTGTTATTCAGAGAAAGTAAAACACTCACAATCCCCTACAATACCATGATGGACGATACCAGTACAGGTTATATTGGTCTATATTTCGCAGCACAGTGTTCGTATCCAGCATACCTGTGGGAGCAATGTTTGTTAGCACTACCTGACTTTTGCCACACAAGGTTCCAGATTACACATTAGTATTATGCACATACATCTCACTCTGTTACTGTACACACTGTGACCACAGCTTAACAGGTTGGGGTGTAAATGGGGCATATGTGGCTTCTTAGTCACATAAGGTATTGGGGAGTTGCTAGTGTGCCAGGTTTGTTGTCATAGATGTGTGTCAATCAGTTGTATTTCCTGTTTGCTGCCTATACGTCTGGGATCATCCCACTGATTTCCCAGGGGGACAGGTTGATAGGAATTAGATATGGGCCACTTTAATAGACAGTCTGGACATATCTGTACAGTTGTGGTGTATAATTCTGTATGCAGACTACTACCACTGGCAGGATTCAAACCATGGCTGTGTGTGCTAATAAAACAGTTCAAATCTCAGTTGCATGTGCTATTTGGGTTTTGTTGTCTGCATTTCCCCTGTTTACTGTCTATGTGTCTCTCTGTTGTACTAAATGGCCTCTGGGGATTACACCTGTCATATACAGGCATTCGTACACATTCACGTTATGGTGCATGGTGTGGGTAACAGTGCTTAATACTACAGTACTATTACATGATTGCAAATCTACATTACCATATGATACCAGAATATACACATTCATTCCAGCAGTTAGTCCTGCTTTGTCAGGGTATTACACTTTTATTGCCATACTAACAATATGAGACTCTTCCTGACATATTCTTTAGTGTATGCAGTACTTGCCTTGAACAATACAGGTTTTATACTAGCAATTACTTTACTACTATTTTATTTTTATTTCCTATGACAGTAAAAGCATGAGTATTACTAACCTGCCTTGCATCACAACCTCACCAGGCAGCAGATGTGGGCTTCCTGGTTTGCGGCCTGCTCCATTGCAGCTGTGGGGGACATAAGAGGAATATTTAGCCATACCTATCCATGATATACCTGAGGTGGCAATTATTAAACAGGTAGTGGACTGATACTTACAATCAGCTGGGACATCCCCTGATGCTCTTGCCTCTTGGATCCACTCTTCCAAGAGGTCCACCTTCCACCGCTTCAGGTCGGCATAGTGGTGCCTGGCCTGCTCACCAGTTCGGGGTATGCTGGTAGCACTGTTGAGGTTGCGGGCGAGACGGTCCCAGGCCTCCACCTTATATTGGGGGCCCTGGTACTGGCCCTGCAGCAGTCTCTGTGCATGGTCTTTAACTAGGAGTCCAACCATGACCTTGGACTCCTGGATGCACCAGCGCTGCGACTAGAAGCGTACTCCTTCTCCCCTTACTGCCATAGTGCCTGAAGGGGAAGCTACAACCAGTTATAAGCTGTATACCCGCTTCTTGGGTTTAAGTAGGACCGATTTCCCTCACTTTTACCATGATTGGCCAGTTTTGAAAAGGCTAAGCTATGGACAAACCTGCTTACCTAAAGTTGGCATTGTTTAAAGGAGTATACCACTGGGTGCAAAGAGTTAGCTGGTCTGCACATTGCTCACACCTCCTAAGCTGGCCTGTGCAATGCTTGGTGTTGCCTACAGTAGGCATTCATTATAATGCATTTTTGGCATTGTGATTATACCTTATATGTATGTCTAGTATCATTGATTGATGTGTATGTACACTCTGTGGGGTCCTTGTGTTTTATTGGGGACTTCGACACTCTATTACTAGTACACCTCACTTCTGGGATTACTGCTGTACTCTAGTTCACATATTTATGTTATGTAGTCAGTTATGGCACATACAACTGTATACTGATGCTTTTCACAGGTTCAGTTTGGTTATACTATGGTGAGGACATGTCTACTACTACCTCATTCTTCCGTACTTCTGTAATGGCTTGGTGGATAGTTACTGGCGCTATGGTGTATAGGGTCCTGGGTTTGAGACCTGCATGGCTGTTTATCTTGTTGCTGGGCAGACAAAAGCCCATTGGATACAGAGTGATTAAGGCACTTTAAAGCAGTTGTAAGCAGGTTTGCACGGGTTTGCATGGGTTTGCGTGGTGGTAAGCACTGCTTATTTCAGGTTATAGTTTCTTACACTCAGTTAGCTTCTACTTTGCTTAATCTGTGTAAGCAATGCTTACCCCTGCCCAGAAACACTTTAACACGCTTACTAGTGCTTACATATGCTTACTACTGCTTATCTGTGCTTACACCTCTTTACTACTGCCTTATTCATTATGAAATTGACTCTTCACATGTGCATTTCAGGCAGTACTCCAGTTCATAGATATATGTTATTTAATGGGTTTTGCAATAGAAATATTGGTTATACCATGTTTTGCCATGTAAAATAGACTGTGGTGCAGTGGGACTTGAACTGAGAATGCCTGCTTATTAGGTGAATGCTCTGCCCACTACACTATTGTTGTGCTGCTTCATTTGCATATATCTTCCTTGTTATCCTCTTCAGCCTTTTAAGCTGCTTTAACAGTAGCTAAGCAATGGGCACACCCACGCACCTACGGTTAGCTGTACTCAGATTTAACAAAAAATAAAGTTTTTTTTTTCTTTTGATTTTTATGTCTTGTTGCTGTTGTACAAATGAGGGACTGTTGGTGTGGATATGCAGACACCTATGAGCGGTCTCGCTCATTTATTTCCTTTGTGCTGTTCTACATTGCAGGGGCGTGTTTATTCTGAGAGCACTACTCTTAGACACACACCCCATGCACTTGTACACGCTCCATGTAAGCCTGGGAGGTCGGGCAGAGCGCCTTCATTAATATGCATGACACAGTGCTGTCCTCCTCCTACACGGGCGCTTCCTGCATGGAAGATTAGTGAATCTGGGGAAAGTATTATCTTAAGCAGTGACATCTGACTGAAAGTTGTGACCAGATAAAGGAAAATAAGAGAGTGCAGAGAAAGAGCATACAAACAATAGCAGTATTAATAATCAACTCATCCAGAATTAGAGTACTCCACAGACAACATATAAGTTTTTTATATGGATAGCATCAGTAAAATTTTCAAGTAAGCAAAATAGCATCAGCTAAAATGATTTGCTTCTTTTACTTATGAAATGACAAAGCATGTAATTTAAGATAGATAACTTTCTAAACAGTAACAGTATATGTATGCATAAAGGTCTACTTTACATTACCAAAAAAACAGAAAAACGAAAACAAAATGCTTGAGACCAAAATAACAAAACTTAGAATACTGAATCATGTCTGTTTTCCCAGGGGAAGGAAACACTAGCCCAGTCCACCTAGGTGAGGGAGGGGAGGCTCCACCTCCCACCCCCTCAAACTAAATGCACCAACTCCAGGATCAAACTACAGTTGGGAAAGGGCATTATTCCCCACATTGGGCAAGTGTTTACTTGCCCTGGGAAAACACAGGATTTGATATTTTAGGTTTCGTTAATGTGGTCTCGAGCATTTCTTCGTTTTTCTGGCTTTTTGGTAGTGCAAAGTAGACCCATGCATATGTATATATATATATATATATATATATATATATATATATATATATATATATATATAGTTATCTTTTCCTACCTCCCTGACTCACTAAATCACCATATATCACATTGACCACAGGTAGAGTAGTTTTCTAATGACTGTAGACACATGGTTATCAAATGGGAGTCAGATGTGCCCATGTCCCTAAAAAACAGTATAAAGTTTGTGTGGGGTGTTGATTTTTATGGTTGGTACATGACTGCTCAAATTTTACAAAGGAAAGAATGTTACATTTGCTAGTAATTATTTTTATATCATATTCCTGGCACCATTTGTTTGTACACGTTAGTCCATCCTGTATTAACTGGGAGTATTCCAGAGTGTTGATGATAGTTCAAACACTTGGTCAGCCAAAGACCCTTCACATCTGCTTTGATGTCAAAGAAGTAAATAAGAAATAAGAGTAGCCCCAGTACTAAGCCCTGAGGGACCTAACCAGTAGTGACCCTTTCAGAGGGCATTGTGTTTCCAGGCTTAATTTGTTGGGTTCTGTCTCTGTCTGCCAGACTGCAATCTACTAGGTTGCATAACGGTTTCTATTTTATCTTTGTTAGTTTGCCTGCAATCTCTGAGCATGGAATTTTATTCAAGGCCTTGGCTGCATCATGGAATGTTGTACATACTGATTGCCTTCATCCAGTGCCTCAGTGGCTTTATCAAAGAAATCCACTTGCCTAAGCAGGCAGAATCTTTCTTTAACAACCAGAGGCTGCTTTGAATAGAGTGAATATGCTTATGAGCTGTAGAATGGTCTGCTCCATTGACTTACACCTAAAGCTGGTAAGGGTTTTAGGTCTGGACTTAGCAGTACCAGAGGTGGTGCTACTTTGTGGAAGAGGATGATCAAAGATGTTCTTTGTACCATTGGCATGAAACCAGTTGAGAGGCTGCTGTTAAACTGATTCAAGAGTGAGTTGGTCAGAAATTAATTTATACTGACACATAAGCACCCTGAAACAGTCAGACCTCAGAGAGCTAGTGTTCTTCACAATGATACCCATTAGGACTTCATCAGAGGTGATCTTTGTGGGACACAGACATAGGTTCATGGCAGGCATGTTGAAAATAGAACTAAGGTTATCCTTGGTAGAGATGGCTATTTTCATTACATACTTAGCCAATGTAGATTTAAGTTTTTAACCCCTTGAGTTCAGCTTTAGAGTGTGTGGATTTTTAGTTTATTCCTGTGGGTGAGGATAGGTTTTCTTTTGTTCTATAACTTGGTTTTATCAAGGTTCTACATTAGGAGTGTGTCCTAAATTGGTTCTGTATTGGTGTCACATTATGATCAAAGAATCAATGTAGGTTTTGAGCTGAGAATTGAAACTCTCTGCCAGCAGAGCAGTGTTGGTTAATGTGTCCTGGAGTGGTGGCAGGTCTCTTAAACTACTTAAGGTCATCAACTAGCTACATTAGGTTTGTCTTAGAGAAATCCCTAAGGATAATAGGGTTTTTAAGCATTTGGAGTTTGGTCCTAATGGAGCAAATCACTGAGTCACAGGCAGATCTGTCCAGTGATGGGATAATTATAGATGCAAAGCACTCTTCAGGACACATGCAACTGCATCTCATAATGTCTCGCCCTCTAAATACTTAAGGTAAACTATCACTCAACCCAAAATATTGTTTTTTGACTCTATTGTGAGACAAACTGATGCTTGCTCACCAGGCTGAACAAGCAGACAGTCATGACCACTTGTCTGTCAGGGTCAAGGATCCATCAGATCACACATGCATTCAGGACATTGAACCACAAGTACCAGTATGACTCTGTCTTAGTCTGTGTGGGCGTGAATGAATGACTTGAGACATACTTACATAGACTATATAAAGAGAGACATGATAGTGCTTTCAGAATATGTGTCCCAAACAGATATGAGATTAGCACTGAGCAGCATTTTACCCTCTCCTAGGATGATACCACAATATAAAGAGAAGATGATTGACTAATAATTGGCTTTGTTACTGAAATCATTCTAAGGGGGGGGTCTAAAGTTTGTTGGCTTGGGAAGACATGATGGACAGACCACACTTCTTTGCCAGGGAAGGTCTGTATCTGCCCCACTAGATTTTTAGGATTTTGGCAAAAACATTATCCACTCTTATAGTGCTTTTTTAGGCAATGCCAACCTGATAAACCATCTGACATAGTAAATTCTACTCAAGATAAACCAGAGGTGTTACTGCTGAATTACAGGAGTTTCAACAAGAAGCTCCACTCCCTGGAAGTGCTCCTCACCCTTAAAAGTGTTGACATATATCCGGTTACTGAGACATGGTTTAAAGCCACGGAAGACAGCATAGAAGTCCAAGGTTATAAAGTCTTCCACACATTTAGACTAGTTGCCACACCAGCCACTGGGGATACACAAGCCAGTGCATTTCTTTGTGCTGGTCCCAAGCCTGGATAAATGGGGAGAGTTACATCAGGAAGGGCATCTGGTGTAAAACGTTTGCCAAATGACATATGTGGACGACAATACAGATTTCCATACTGGATCGGTCGAGGACCAGGTTAACAATGACCACCACCAGTACTGTTAGCCAACAGGGTGTTGGTGGAAATTGGGCTACTTTTGGCCAAAGGAGAAGAAGAGGGGGAAGTCATGCCTGAAGGCAGGAAGAGAAGAGGAAGGTTAGGAGTGTAGCAGTGAGGGTAGAAACTTTGAATGTTGGCAGTATAACTGGTATAAGGACAGAGCTAGCTGATATGATGGAGAGAAGGAAGGTTGAGAAGGAAGCATGCAAGAGACCAGAAAGAAGAGGAGTAAGGCCAGGTGTATCAGAGGTGGGTTCATATTGTTCTATCATGGTGTGGATGGGAGGAAAAATTGGGTAGGGGTTATCCTGAAGGAAAAGTATGCCAAGAGTGTTTTGGAGGTGAAAAGAGTGTCAGACAGAGTGATGTTTATGAAGCTGGAAATTGATGGTGTGATGATGAATGTTGTTTGTGCATATGCTCCGCAAGTTGGGTGTGCGATGGATGAGAAAGAAAACTTTTGGAGTGAGTAGGATGAAGTGGTGATGAGTATACCCAAGGGTGAGACAGTGGAGATTGGAGCGGATTTCAGTGGGGATTTTCGTGAAGGGAATAGGGGGGATGAGGAAGTGATGGTATGTATGGTATTAAGGAGAGGAATACAGAAGGGCAGATGGTAGTGGATTTTGTGAAAAAGATGGACATGGCTATGGTGAATACATATTTTAATAAGAGGAAGGATCACAGGGTGACGTACAAGAATGGAGGAAGATGCATGCAAGTGGATTATATCCTATGTAGGAGGACCAGTCTGAAGGATACTGGAAACTGTAAAGTGGTGGCAGGGGAATGTGTAGTTAGGCAACATAAGGTAGTGGTCTGTAAGATGACGTTGGTGATCAAGAAGAGGAGTATGAGTGTGAGGCCAATGCCAAGGATCAAATGGAAGTTGAAAAAGGGTGATTGTGAGGTGGAGTTAATGGAAGGGTTAAGACAGGCACTGAATGGCAGTAAAGAGTTGCCGAATAGCTGATTAACTACAGCAGAGCTGGTAAAGGACACAGCTAAAAAGGTGCTTGGTGTGACATCTGGACAGAGGAAGGAGGACAAGGAGACCTGGTGGTGGAATGAGGAAGTACAGGCGAGTATACAGAGAAAGAGGTTGGCAAAGAAGAAGTGGGATTGTCAGAGAGATGAAGAAAGTAGACAGGAGTATAAGGAGATGAGGTGCATGGCAAAGAGAGAGCGAAGGCTAAGGATAAGGAGTATGGAGATTTGTATGAAAGTTTGGACACTAAGGAGGGAGAAAAGGACCTGTACCGATTGGCTAGACAGAGGGACTGAGCTGCGAAAGATGTGCAACAGCTAAGGGTGATAAAGGATAATGAGGGAAATGTACTAACAAGTGAGGGGAGTGTGTTGAGCAGATGGTAGGAGTACTTTGAGGGGCTGTTGAATGAAAAGAATGAGAGAGAGAAGGTTGGAGGATGTGGGGATAGTGAATCAGGAAGTGCAATGGATTAGCAAGGAGGAAGATAGGACAGCTATGAAGAGGATGAAGAATGGAAAGGCTGTGACATACCTGTGGAAGCATGGAGGTGTTTAGGAGAGATGGCAGTGGAGTTTTTAACCAGATTGTTTAATGAAATCTTGGAAATTGAGAAGATGTCTGAGGAGTGAAGAAGAAGTGTTTTGATACCGATTTTTAAGAAAAAGGGTGATGTGCAGAGTTGTAGTTACTACAGAGGGATTAGATTGATCAGTCACAACATGAAGTTATGGGAAAGAGTAGTGGAATCCAGGTTAAGAAGGGAGGTGATGATTAGTGAGCAGCAGTATGGTTTCATGGTGGGAAAGAGCACTATAGATGTGATGTTTGCTCTGAGAGTGTTTAGGGAGAAGTATAGAGAAGGTCAGAAGGAGTTGCATTGTGTCATTTTGGACTTAAAGCATAATACAGGGTGTCTAGAGAGGAGTTGTGGTATTGTATGAGGACGTCAGGAGTGGTAGAGAAGAAAGTATGAGTAGTACAGGATATGCAGGAGGGTAGTGTGACAGTGGTGAGGTCTGTGGTAAGATTGATGTGTATGTTTAAGGTGGAGGTGGGATTACATCAAGGATCAGCTCTGTGCCCCTTCTTATTTGCAACGGTGATGGACAGGTTGACAGCCGAGATCAGACAGGAGTCCCCGTGGCTATGATGTTTGCGGATGACATTGTGATCTGTAGTGAGAGTAGCGAACAGGTTGAGGAAACCCTGGAGAGGTGGAAATATGCACTAGAGAGGAGAGGAATGAAGGTCAGCAGGACTAAGACAGAATATATGTGTGTAAATGAGAGGGAGGATAGAGGAATGGTGAGGATGCAGGGAGTAGAGTTGGCACAGGTGGGTGAGTTTAAATATTTGGGATCAACAGTTCTAAGTAATGGTGAATGTGGAAGAGAGGCAAAGAAAGAGAGTGCAGGCAGGGTGGAGTGGGTGGAGAAGAGTGTCAGAAGTGATTTGTGACAGACGGGTACCAGAAAGAGTGAAAGGGAAGGTATACAAGAGGGTAGTGAGACAGCCTATGTTATACAGGTTGGAGACGATGGCATTGACAATGAGTTAAATATGTTAAGATTTGTATTGGTGTGATGAGGATGGACAGGACTAGGGATCAGTATATTAGAGGGTCGGCTTAGGTTGGATGGTTTGGAGACAAAGCCAGAGAGGCAAAATTGCATTTGTTTGGACATGTGCTGAGGAGGGATGCTGGGTATTTTGGGGAAAGGATGCTAAGGATGGAGCTGCCAGGTAAGAGGAAAAGAAGAAGGCCTAAGATAAGGTTTATGTATGTGGGTGAGAGAGGACATGCAGGTGGTTGCTGTGACAGAACAAGATGCAGAGGACAGGAAGGAATGGAAACAGATGATCTACTGTGGTGACCCCTAACGGGAACAGTCGAAAGAAGAAGAAGACCACACAAGAAGGGACAAGAGGTGAAGGTGTTTCCATTTATATAAAAAGTAACAATACCTCAACATTGGTCAGACAATGTGACACAATTGAGCTACTCCAAGTTCAACTAACAATAGGTAAAGTCCCATACCATATTTTTTACTTGCTATAGCTTCCTGTCTATGACCCAGGATAACCATACCATGTACTTGAATGTATTGAAGTCACTCACAATTCAGCACAACACCATATTAATTGGAAATTTCAACTGACTCACCATAAATTGGGATACATACACAACTATTAACATGCAGACTCAAACATTCCTGGATTTTGCCAATGCAACATCCATCCTGGATCAGCTAGTCTTCACACCTGTTAGGGGTGCAAATATCCTGTATCTGGTACTCACAAATATGAGGGAATGTTGCACCCCCTCTACCGTAATGTCTTCATTGGTCACATCAGATCACAATGCCATCTCCCTTGAAATAAATATAAAGCCCAAACTCCCAGCAAACTCCAAAACCTTGAAGAACTTTTCCAGTGCAAACTACCTCATATTAAGCGATGGCATAGACAAATTCCAAGTCCCCCCACTCAGAAAATGCTACATATAAGCAGCAGTACCAAACCAAAATAAACTTATGATAAAATCTAAAAACAAGCCCTCTTGGTGGACTGCCAACAAAAGAAAGAAAGAATGTTAATGCTGTCAAAAATGCAAAAGGCTATGCCCAAAAGTTAAAAAAGATCCTTCTTCAGTCTCAACAAGCAGTTCAGGGGTTAATGAAGGCCACCAAAGCCAATTTTGTGGCAAAAATAGCTTCACAGTCAAAGGATAAGCATAAAGCATTTTTCAGTTATGTACACAACCTTAACCGGAGTACAGTTTGTTAAATTAATTGTAAATGGAACTTTCTATGCTGAATTGGAGGATATAGCAAATTTGCTGGCGAATACATTTGGCTTCAGTTTCACCCTCCTATCCCCCCACCCCAGTTATCCCTCAGGAAATATCCTCTACTATTTCTCCCTCATCTGTCACTAAGAAACAGGTCCTCACTAATCTCTCCAAAGATATAAACACTGAATCTATGGATCCTGATAATATTCCCAGATGCCTCCTACATAGCTTGAAACATGACCTGCCAGTCCCACTAAAATCTCTATTCAACCACAGTCTCAAGACAGACTTCATACTTTGAGAACAGGGGGCTGAAGTTATCATCCCTCTGCACAAAGGGGGGCCATCAACAGACCCAGGGAATTACCGATCCATAGTCTTATATGCAAGGCTATGGAAAGCATTATTATGGACCTGATAAATAAAGATATAGGAAATAATGCTGCCCCTCCCAGATCATTTTCATTAAGGGTGTGCCTACTAAATGTGATGGACTTTTTCTTAGAACCATGGATGAGAATAAAGCAGTGCATACTGCCTATATCAACACGGCAAAGGAGTTTGACACAGTACTTCACTCGGGTGTTATAGACAAACTCATAAATTTAGGCATAAATTCCTGTGTCACCTGATGGATAGCTAAATGGCTCTTGGATAGGACACATGAAATTAGGGTGAGGGAATCCACCTCCACCAAGAAGCCTGTTAGTAGTCATGTCCCACAGGGCTCGGTACTGGGACCTCTCCTGTTCACAGTATACTTCTCTGAAGTCAAAACAAATGTAGAGGGACTTCAGCTGACCAAGTTACTGTTGACTGCAAACTGGGTGCAGTCATTGAATCTCCCAAAGATGTAGATATCCTCTAGGAGGGTCTGACACTGACAAATAACTGGTGCCAGAGCCATGGCGTAAGACTCAATGCAAAAAAATACATAATAATGTCCTTTGATAAGACGACCATGCCTGCAAATTACAACATTGATAACACTCCCCAACTGTAGACCCAGTTGTTTACCAACTCAGGTTGACAGTAACCTGAACTTTGATCACCATGTGTTCATGGTGGTGAGAAAATCCTTTTCCATGGCTCAAGTTATAAGTAAAGGGAATGGCATCCACAGCTAAAGAGATCATAGTGCAACTACACTCAGACCTCATTAGACCAATAATCAAGCACAATGCTCCCTTTTGTGTGTACCTGGCCAGATATTTGCAACAGCTGGAGTGGCAACAGAGGTTCTTCACTAAAAGAATACAGGGTGTAAATAATACGTCATATGCAGACCATCTCATACCTCTGTCCCTATACTCATTCTCCTATAGATTACTGAGGGGCAAGCTATGCCTAATATAAGGGATTCTCCATTCCAGCCCTGATTGATCTACTGTACATTCACAAAAGAAACAGCAGTAAAATCCCCCAATCTAAGGGTGTAAACCTTGTTTGTGACATGAACAAAACATGTTGATGGGACAGGTATGTGTCTCAGTGATTAGCCTTTCTCTTACCAAACTCCCCATTCATGTGAGCAGAACTCACAGTTTTGATCAATGAATGAGAAATCACAAAATCATCCCAACTTGTCATCTGTGTCCCTTATGGACTGGGGCAGCTTGCAGATTTCCTAAGGCACAGGCATATACTAAAAACATTCTAGTCTTTGGGCATTGCTAATTCAGAAAACCATAGCATGAATGACTAGGCTTAAAAAGAGTCTAGGACCATTAGCCTAGTAACCTCCTATGCTTCTATGATCCTGTAATGCTGCCATATTTATGATGACCAAGTCCAGCAATTCTTAATCCTTTTTTAATTTTACCAAATCTTTTGGGTTTCTAATACCATGGCAGGAATGGACCTTATTCCTAAGTCAAAGTATGATTAAACTTCATGAAATTAGTATAATTTCACTCTTTGATGTTAGCCAGAAGTGCTCTTCGCAGCACCCATACCTCTCAAGTGTACCTCATTATGAGGAACGTACCTCATTTGGGGTCTTAAAACGTTCATGTTCCTCAAAGTTCCACACTGAGAGGGTCTGACACACATTCTGTGTTATGAAATTTTTTTAACTGATATCCATGGTGAATAAAAATGAATAGTATTAATTCATTAAAAATATTTTTATATGTAAAACCATAATATTTTAACCATCCTAAGACCTTCCTAGTTGAAATTGTTAGTATGCCATTAGTATGTGTTCCACATTTTGCCCATTTATTCCACATTATGAGGGCTGGTGTTTCTCATTTTGGGGAAGGAAGGTTGAGAGCTATGGCAGCACCCGTAATGTGACCAGTAAGGACTCCTTCTGCAATTCATATGGAGCTACATGTATTGGTAAAATATCTGGGTATGAATGTAAATTAGTTTTTATAAGACCCATTTCTCCTAGTGCTATTGGAACTGTCTGGGTATCTTTCTTCCACATTACCCTTGTTTCTGCCTGCAAATCCTGGTATTTAATGACTTTGTGTCTCCCTATACATAAGTCACTGGGTGTAGCAATTTCATTGACCAATGCTACTTTTGTCTTCTTTTCATGGACTACTATATCTGGTTTTCTCACATCTATTTTTGGACTGTTGGTAATGGTTGATCCCATGTAATATAAACTTCATTTTCTATAAATGCTTTCTGGCTCATATTTCCAGTGTTTTTCAGCTACGTCAGTACTATAATGTTTGCACAATCCCCAGTGCATCAGTCTTGCCACATTATTGTGCCTTTCAGTAAACAGTCCTTCTGCCATTAGTATATCGCAACCAGCAACAAGATGTGCGACTGTTTCCAGTTCAGTTTTACAAAGCCTACATTTGTCTGTTATTCCCACATGTTCAATGGACTTTGTAAACCAACGTGTATGCAGTCCACTGTCTTTGGCCACCAATATTAACCTTTCATATTTTGGTTTAAATTCACTTCTTTAACCACTCCTGCATTCAATTATGATCAACATGCGGTTGTTCCAAGAGTTTTTTATACTTGCAACTATCATTGTAAGGTGAGCACAGCTGCATTGAGCTCCATTCAGCTTCAACTTGGAGAGCTTTAATGAAGTCGGCTACTAAGTGGGAACATACTCTACTAATTATACAAGTTCCTTATTCCCCGTGTATGCAAACAGGTGAGCTCCAGCGTCTAAGTTTAAACTATTCCAAAACAAGCATTTAGTTCAGTCCCAATTCCCTTAGCTCAACTCATCCTTAAAAAGCTTGCTAGCAACTTTTGGTTTCTGTAAGATGAAAATCTCTAACATAGTGTATTTTCTTACTCACATTTCCTGGCTCCTGATTGTTTCTTTTCTTTTCTTTTTGGACTCCCTCCTGCTGGGGCTGCTCTGCAACCAGTTCTAACTACCCAGTCTCACGCTGATAATTGCTACCCCCCTCCCTCGAGCCATTCTCATAGGAGGCTATATCAATACCCACTCCTCTGGGAGCCATCTTTAAAATGTAGTAAGGCAAATAACTTACATCCCCATTATAGACTTACATTTTACTTAACTGTATAAATCTTGTGGTCCAGTTTAGCCCTGCTCCGCTCCCTCTCGCTGCACTCGGGCTTGCTCCACACCCCGCCCTGCCCCCTATTCTCACCCAACCCCCAGTACTATTCAATTTATACTGTCCTAGCCACTCCCGCTGCTTCTTCCTCCCAACCAGCATCTCACACATCACCAAGTGGCCCTCCTTCTCTACAACCCAACTGTTCTCCTTCCTTTCTTGCCAAATCCTGGTTGAAAATTGCTTCTTGTAATGACCAGGGCCCTTGCTATGCTAGCATCAACAAAAACATTAGTATTTTCTCTACTCCCCCTGATGCTCATCCTTTATCTCCTCATGGCCTATGAAAACTAGTACCATCACAGATTCCACTACCCAAAATGTCAAACTACCACCCCAGACCTCTCTTACAAGTTAACTCACCTAACTATCGTGTACACATCCAAATCTTCATCCCCTTTACCTCATCACCTAATTAAAACCTTAAAATTTAATCCAAGGGACAAGTGCTATCTAAGACTTATTCATAAGTTTCTAAAGCTCATAATCAGATTTCAATATAACCTCATTACAGATGGGGACATCCATCCCAACCCTGGCCCGTCTCCACCTGGTGACAATAGCATGTATACCACCAGCCCCATCAATAAACTACCACTTAACAGTCCTGCAAATGCTCTCCTGACATTTCACTTGAACATTCGAAGTATAAATAATAAAATCCCTAACCTGCATGCCCTCTTAGCTGTTCATTCCCCAGACATAATGTGTCTTACAGAAACCTGGCTTAAACCTACTACTGCCGATAATGAGGTATTACCCCTGGGCTACAACATACACCGATTAGACCAAACAGCTAAGAAGGGAGGTGGGATAGCAGTTCTTTACAAAAATACATTGTGTTACTAGAAATCCAGGTCAACCACCCCCATTTATTAACACATAAATCCTCATTACCAAACTGCAAATTAACAATAATAAGAGTATAAATATTGTCTGTGTCTACATTCCCCCAGGCAATAAAATAAGCACTCTGGAAGATATCCTCCATTGGTTATCCACTACCTACCCCCAAGAAACCATTGTTCTTGGTGACTTTAACACTGACTGGTGCACCTGCTCAGCTGAATCCCCTGTCACCCATATAAATCTGTTTGGGTTCACACAAATAATAACTTCTCCCACTAGGATTAGTAAACCCACCAACAGGGAAAGTATCTTAGATTGGGTAGTTATCAATAGCCATCATGCTTGTATACAGCTGGGACTCTCCCCGATAACCTAAGTGATCATTCACTAACTTATATTATTAAGCATAAGGCAGAAACCCACCACAAGACTACGTACAAATCAATCGGAAGTAATAAAAACTTCAATCCTACTAACTTCCTAAACTAACTTAAATTGGTCAGCTGGTCAATCCTAAAAAATCTACCACTAGACTAAGCCGTAAATTTCTTTAACAATAAATTCCTGAGCATCCTTGACTCACATGCTCCAGCACATACTATAAAGACTAAATCTAATACTGTTCCATGGCTCACAAAGGAAACTAAGATAAAAATCAAACTTAGAAATATAGCCTGGACCAAATGGCAAACAACTAAAGCCCCCCTCAACCAAGTGAGATATTGTTAACTCAGAAATTATACAAAAAAAACTCATTTTGCTAGACAAAATAAAATACTACCAGAACCTCCAATATAAACACCAAAACAATCCCCAAACATTTTGAGCAGGTATTAACCAATGTCTTCATCCAGGACAATCTACTACCCCAACCCTATCAAACTACACCCATAAATCCCAGAAACTGTTGCCACAGCCTTTAATAACTTTTTCACTGAAACTATTCAGTCTTTAGCTAACCAACTTACTCCCACCCACTCTAACTCTACCACTAACACACCTACTTCTCACCCCCCCTTTAACTTCCAACCTGTTTCTACCACTTTTATCCGATTCCTTATCAAAAAACTAAAACCAACCACCCTTTCTGCTGACCTCCTTCCTGCAGAGTACCTACAAAAAGTTGCCAATGCCATAGCATTCCCCATCTCTATTCTAAACAATACAACACTAACTGATGGAACTATCCCCTCAATCTGGAAAATATCCCATGTTATCCCACTCCATAAAGGTGGAAGTTCACCAGAACTCTCCAACTACAGATCCATTGCCATTCTCTCACCACTAGCCAAATTAATGGAGAAGTGTGTTGATAAGGATCTTATGGACTATCTCATTCAGAACAGTCTACTTGCCAACTCTCAGCATGGCTTTAGCCACATCACAGCACCACCTCCGCCTTCGTTTCTTTTACAAATACCATATTCCAAAATAGGAACAACAACAGGCTATCTTCAGCCCTATTTCTAGACCTGTTTAAGGTGTTTGATATGGTCAACCACAAATTACTCATCCATTCCCTAAAATGCATCTCCCCAGATAACCATGCTATTCAGTGGTTCTTATCCTATCTGAATGGCAGACAACAGGCTGTATTATGGCAGGGCAAACTGTCCACCCTGCTACCTCTCACCCTTTGTGTCCCTCAGGGCTCTATTCTAGGTCCTCTACTCTTTTCTGTATTCATCAACAATCTTTATGCTGCCATCCCTGATGCAACCTGCCTTCAATATGCAGATGATTCTACCCTGATCTGTTCAACCTCCTCCCCTTTAGACCTGCAAATCTTAACATAAAACACATTTAACACAGTTGAACATTGGCTCTCTAATCACCATCTGTTGTTAAATCCCAACAAAACTAAACTGCTCCTCTTTACCCCCACCAGTAGATCCACCCAATTTTCCTTCTCCATAACATCTAACAACGGTACCTCTAGCTCTCCAGATGACCATACTAATCTTTTAGGAGTAATAGTGGACATTAATCTCAAATTTGATCTTCATTTGTTATTAATTTAGCTGCACTATAATATATCCTATTTACTTTTGTTATACACACAAATCTCTATTTACAGTCCTAATGACTATGTTCATTTGTTTTATCAAACTTTTAGCTTTTTGGGTTTTGTTGACATTCTGTAGTCTATTTCTTTCATTGATCTTAATATGTCTGTCCATCTCTATTAAATCAAGCAACTCTTCTCTTAGATTATTTTCTTCTAAACTGAGGGCACATTCTTTTATTCTCCATTTCCTGTTGGCATTCTATAGAAAGTTCCAGAGCATCTTCCTGTACCACATTCTCTTCAGTTTCATCTGTGTCATCCATTGGTCTTTCATATGGGAACTCACTAGCCTATCAGTATTCAGCACTGAAAATGTCAGAGTTGCCACAGTTTTCTGTTCCTCCCCTTGCTGTGCAACTCCAACTGAACTTTTGTACTGGTTTCCTATAGAAGGCTCCAAAGTATCTTCATATGGCAACTGATCAGATGTTTCCCGCTGCACTGGTTTCTCCTTAATTTGGGGATCCATTGCTCTATCCTGCTGTGATGTTTATCAAAATTAGATTTTCTGCACTAAATCCTTCACTTCACAGGTAATCCATAACCTCAAGTTCTATTTCTTTAACTTCTCCATTACTAATCCTCTTTTCTGTTTTTCCTCTTTGTTTTCTTATTTTTTTTGTATTGTAAAATGTTCCATATCCGGATGACTTTTCCTGTGTTTCTTTTCAAATATCTCTGGTGCTGCTCTTTTTGTATTGATCAGTTTTGCTTTCTCTTTGCATAAATATTGTACCATATTAAATCCCTTTTTCTTTCCCATGACCATATTTCTTCTTAGAAGTCTCCTACTCCTCCTGTTTCTCCTTACTTGTGGAACTTGTTGTTCCATCATGTTGTGATATAACCTGTGTTAAGTCCTTCACTTTGCAGATATTCCATAACTCCAGCGGCTATTTTTTTTAACTTCTGCTTTACTAATCTTCTGTTCTACATTCCCTCTTTGTGATTTTTTTTGTATTGTGAAATTTTCCATATCTGGATGCCTTTGCCTGTATTTATCTTCGAATATCTTTGGGGCTGCTTTTTTATATTGATTAATTTGGCTTTTTCCTTTGCATAAATATTGCACCATATCAGATCTGTCTTTCTTTCCCATGTCCATATTTCTTTTTATACCTTTCAAAAATATCTAGATTTTGTTCTTTATATTTTCACACTTCCTCAGTCACTTCTTTGTCCAAATGGCCCAAGGTTCCTTGGTCTATTAAGCAATAACTGATGACGTGGTGTGGTATATTGAAGATTTACCCACAGTTGGTGTGGTTTAATCACGAGGGTGAAGCCTGAGTGATTAAATAAAGCCAACCATGGGTAAATTTCAATATTCCACAACAACAGAGTCAGTTATTGCTATTATACAATGACATTATTTAAGAAAAAATACTTACTTTTCTTAAATAATGCCTTTGTATAATGCTTCTGTGCTGCCCTGCCATGGTTTTGTGGTATCTTTGGGCTTTTTCTGATGTACTGCGCATGTGTATGGGACTTGTGTTCCCACACTTATGCAGTACATCAGTGCTGTGCAAAGAAAGAAACGGAGACAGGAAGAGCTCCGTTGCCTTTTTTTTTTATTGAAAACAAAAACAAAGAAGAAAAAAAAGAAAGTGGGGGGCATTTAATGAATGAGAGAGAGCTGGGGCAGACAAAATACAAGGATAATCAGGGAAGTTTCTATAGTTTTACAGAACTTTTCTGATTATCCTTTTATTTTTGTCTGTGCCATCTCTCTCGTTTGTTTCAGGTCTTCCGTTTTCTGCTTCTTTTAAAAAAAGGTAAGTGAAAAAAATTGCGACCGGCCCTTTTCCCATTGGTATATTCTTGGATTTACAATGGGCATGCTGGTTTGGCTGCCCAATCAGCATGTTTGTCTGTGAATATTAATAGCCATCATCATCATCATCATCATCTTCTTTCAGCTGTTCCCGTTAGGGGTCGCCACAGAAGATCATCTGTTTCCATTTCTTTCTGTCCTCTGCATCATGCTCTTTCACACCAACAGCCTGCATGCCCTCTCTCACCACATTCATAAACCTATCTTAGGCCTTCCTCTTTTCCTCTTACCTGGCAGCTCCATCCTTAGCATCCTTTTCTCAATATAGCCAGCATCTCTCCTCAGCACATGTCCAAACCAACTCAATCTTGCCTCTCTTGCTTTGTCTCCAAACTGTCCAACCTGAGCTGACCCTCAAATATACTGATTCATAATCCTGTTCATCCTAGTCACATCCAGTGCAAATCTTAACATCTTTAACTCTGCCACATCCAGGTCTGACTCCTGCCTTTTTGTCAATGCCACCGTCTCCAACCCATATAACATAGCTGGTCTCACTACCCTCTTGTAGACCTTCCCTTTCACTCTTACTTGTACCCGTCTGTCACAAATTACTCCTGACACACTTCTCCACCCATTCCACCCTGCCTGTACTCTCTTCTTCACCTCTCTTCCACACTCTGAACTGTTGATCCCAAGTACTTAAACTCATCCACCTTTATCAACTCTACTCCCTGCATCCTCACCATTCCGCTACCCTCCCTCTAATTTACACACATATATTCTGTTTTAGCCCTGTTGACCTTTATTCCTCTCCTCTCTAAAGCATATCTCCACCTCCACAGGGTCTCCTCAACCTGGTCCCTACTCTCACTACATATCACAATGTCATCTGCAAACATAGTCCATGGGGCCTCCTGTCTGATCTCATCTGTCAACCTGTCCATCACCACTGCAAATAAGAAAGGGCTCAGAGCTGATCCTTGATGTAATCCCACCCCACCTTAAACGTATCTGTCACTCCCACCGCAGTCCTCACCAATGTCACACTACCCTCTTACATATCCTGTACCACTCTTACATACTTCTCTGCCATGCCCGACTTCCTCATACAATACCACAACTCCTCTCTAGGCACCCTGTCATATGCTTTCTCTAAGTCCACAAAGACATAATGCAACTCCTTCTGACCTTCTCTATATTTCTCCAACAACACTCTCAGAGCAAACATTGCATCTGTAGTGCTCTTTCCTGGCATGAAACCATACTGCTGATCACTAATCATCACCTCCTTTCTTAACCTAGCTTCCATTACTTTTTCCCATAACTTCAAGCTGTGACTGATCAATTTTATCCCTCTGTAGTTACTGCAGCTCTGCACATCACCCTTATTCTTAAAGATAGGTACCAAAACACTTTTTCTCCACTCCTCAGGCATCTTCTGACTTTCCAAAATTTCATTAAATAATCTGGTTAAAAATGTCACTGCCATTTCTCCTAAGCACCTCCATGCTTCCACTGGTATGTCATTGTATAATGTAATGTTTTTCATAAATCCCTGATAGGAGAGTGCACTCTCTGGTCAAATGAGTTAGAAATGATGAATCTAATTATGATTGTACATATTTTTTGTAGCTGTGTAGGTCTTCCAGTTTATAGACGGATGGTCAAAATCCCCAAAATATTTTTTTCACTGATGAGGGTCCGAAGATTTTTTACAGATAATGAATGGGTTGTAGATGTCATAGAAGGGGTTCTGTAGCTGGTTAGGATATGGTAAAAAATCTGATTGAATTGCAGCTGAAAATGGGCGCACTACCACCACCAGTAATATAGACATCCTCAATAGTGGGCCTTAACAAGTGCTATTCATTAAGTAATGGCAGTAGAGTACATTATCACTGCACTAGAGCCTTACATAAGTGGCAGATGCCAATATTTTCTAGGGCAAGAATGTCTTTTACAGACAGCATTTTTTTTATTGAGACTTCTTGCATTGAGCAGTTATACTTTTATATTGTCCTGATTTGTTTTGTTTAGGTTGGTAGGTGGAGTCAGTTATTTTTTGTTTGTATTGTATATTTTGTTTATCTTGTGGCATCACTTTCAGTGAAGATAGGATACTGTTCAAGACTAGCTGTACACTGGAAGAGCTATGCCATGTGCCTCTTCATATAACTGAAGAATGTATGTATCTAAAGTCATTTGCATACACATAGGTGACAACTGGGTTGCGTACCTGGGATGAAGGGACTTAAGAGCTCTAGTAACCTGTTGTATCCTGTCACATGATAATCAGCTCACTGTCAGCCTTCCATGCACAGTCTGGTGACTAGTGAATTTCTGTTTCTTAGTATGGAGTGTTCTAAGGCTATAACATTTCCATATGAAGTGGCTGGCTAAAGAAGCCCTAGGGGCTCACCGGTGCCAGCTTGGTAAATGCTAGATGGTGGTATATGTGCAGCTGGTGGAGTGTCTTTATAATGCTGAGGAATTTGTGTATTAAGTTTATGCCTTGGAGGCCTTTGAGGCTTAGGGAGAGATTTCAAATTACCTCAGCATATGAGGTGAGTATGGGTAAATGAGTGCTTATAATGTATTTTAATGAGGGGCTAACCTCCAAATTTAATAGGTGTCTGCACCTTTCACATGTAGATTCAGAACATAATAAAGTTAAGTGGTTCTCAGTAAGCATGAGATGGTTTGTGTACTGCCTTAGAGTGGTTTGCAAAGGATGGTGTCAGGACAGAGTGTGGTCCCATAGTTGCAGAAACTGGTATACAGTGCAAGAGTATGATAAACTAACTAGACTATTTTACCTATTTTAGGTCTTTATTTCCTGCTTAATAGAAAAAATACTGATAAAGAAGTCTGATTTTATAAACTGAGAGCCTATCAAGTAGAGGGCTTACCAATAAAATTCTGAGCATCTAGCACTGGGATTACCAGTTGTATCCTGCGAGTGAAGTGGAATTTTATAAGATAACTATATGCCTAGCATGGAAATTACCAATAAACTAAGGATTTAAAGAGATTTATCCACTTTACTCTGGGTCCAACCTATAGCAGTAAAACACTATTCCTTGTTGCTAATTCGTAATGAGAGGAGGGTGAGGTTTTACTATAAAACTGGGGGGGGGTGCAGCTTAGTGAAGCAAGATGCCTCCTTGACTACTCTTTGACAAAGACTGAACACCATGGAACTTCAAGTGGGGATCATGAATCATTGTATGAGCAGATTGTATGAGGACCACAGTGGTTATAGCCAAACTTTAAAACAAATGGCTTATGACTGTGGAGTGTCCTGTGCCATGCCAGTGCTTGTTGTGCAACTTAGGTAGCCAAGCCAAATGGAGTACAATGGTGTGCAAAGCTCAGTAATATAAATGTTACATAACAAAGGCAGTAGCCAGTCAGGAAGTGATTTATTTCTATGCTTCACATGAGTACACCCCCAGAACTCCAGCAAACTAACTTGTTTCACATGATAAGTTAATTTCTAAGTAATATAAACTAAACAGAAGTACTTGGCTCAGTAAGCAGTACCAAAATCAGGAACAGCTGGCAGTACAGTAGGTCATGATTGTAAATGAAAAATAAATAGTCATTTCCCAAGCCTTGTAAGGACTGCTTTAAGGTGATATTGGGTAATATATCACAATCAGAAGCAGCAATAGCAGTGCTTTTCAGCTTAGGATCACTTTGTATAGAAACACAAAAAAAAAAAAAAAAAATGTTGTTTTTCTTAGCTTTTGCAGTGCTCTTCTTTGTACTTTTGCTGTGTTTTTCTTATCATTTGCGGTGCTCTTCTTTGTATTATTGCTGTGTGGACATTCTATTTGTAAAATTGCATTTACAGTGTTATTACTATGCATACTTGCAGTGTGGACACTCTTTTGTATTTTATCTCATGCATTGTATTCTTTGATTGTACTGCCTTTGGAGCTTTTCTCCCCGGACCTCCACTGAAAATGGGTACTTCTTGACCCAGTGGACTTCCCCGGTAATCAAACTGAAATAAATAAATAAAATAAAAATAAAACGGGGAGTGGTGGGGTGAGTGCACTGCAAAGAATCATGTCAGATAATGCCAGTGGCAGAACGTCTGTATCTTCAGTGTGAAACTGTGTTTTTATGATAGGTAACACATCAGTCCTGTAAAAAATGACAAGCTGCTGAAGGATGCCAAGCTTATTGTGGATGTTGCTTGCACTTGCATGTGCCAGTTTAACCCCTACTTGCTACAGCCGTAAAAGGTCATGTGGTCCACTAGGTGTCATATTTTAAAGTGAATGGAAAGCTTTACCAGAAAGGCTCATCCAGACTCTGCTACACTTTGCTGTGAAGGAAAGGTTAGTTTGCTGTTATATTTTGTATTTCTGCATTGCCTTTCTTCTATTCTATAATTGTAGTTTTGTTTTTTTGTTACCTTGTGTTTTGCTTGCATTCTGTTTAACAGCATATTAAAAAAAGAAAAGAGACCCTCTCTCTGTTCTGCTGAAGGAAAGAAAGAAGAAATTAAACTTTATTTATAAGACAGACAGAAAGAAGAAAAAGGTCACTTATTACTTGTTAACAGAGGTTTGGAACTAGGAACCAAATTTCTATTATTTATTTAAACTAAAAACTTAAAGATTTTTACCAGAGAGGCTCATCCAGACTCTCTGCTTGCCTTTGCTGAAGGAAAGGTTAGTTTGTTATTTTTTTTATATTTGTATTTTGCTTTTATTATTTTTGTGCCTTTCTATATTTTTTCTTTACTTTGTGTTTTGCTTGCATTCTGTTTAACAGCATATTATAACCAAACAAGAGAACAGTTCTCTTCAAGTTCTCAGTCTCTCTTTTCCTTCCCCCACCATATTTAAGTTGTCTTGTTTGTTACCACTGTTCTTCTAGTTGCCCGCCTCTGCGTTAATCTTGACCATATCTCATTTCTTATCTTTTCACTGGCTTATGAGTAATCTCAACTTTCAAAAACAAAAACTCCACCCCCAACTTTAACCTTTTTTATTATTCATCCTCATTTATTTCATACCAGCATACCAAGACCAGTCAGGAGGAGAAGGTTACCACACACTATAGAGACCCAGTCATATAGTACCATCACCACCACCTCATGGCCTTCCTGAAAACACTGGGAGGGGATAAAATCACAAAATCCACACCACATAGTATTGTGACTTACCCTAATATATATAATATACACTATATTCAAGTCTAAACCAAACACCTAGGCCCAAAAGAATTCATATCAACAAAATCCAAATGCCATGACTACTACCTCCCCATCCCACAAGAGGAGAGAATGCTTGACTCTCATCATCACGAACATGGAGAGCACAAACAACAACACGGAGTATCACCTCACTGGTCAGATCAGATCACAAAAACTCTCGCTGGAGGTCCCCAATTTCACCTGTACAAGCAAACACAGGGAGGTTTATGGCTGACAAAGTTTGCAGATGAAAACTGACTGCTAGTAGTAAACACATCACACATCAGATCATCATTCTGGTCAGTCTACAGAAACGGATAACTGGTGCCCCATGGCCAAAGAGCCAGTAAATGCCAGAGAAATCTTGACCAATGGATGGGAGATCGCAGATATACCCCAGGGATTACTATGTGTCACTGCTCAACAGAGGCACACAAAAAAATGGGTATATTATCATACCCCATACTAAAGGGTAAGTAAAACTATGGGCTAGTATGAACCTATGAACCTATGAACCTATAAGTAGGCTGTGGGACACTATGGAAGGCTGAGAAAGTTGATTTTTGAATTAGACAACTGTCATTACATAACAGAAAAGACCGTACCAAGGTCTAAATCTTAACACACATAGGACTAAAACTGCAGTAAAACTCATGTTTTTTGCTTGTGTTAATCTTATAATAAGCAGGAGATGGTGCGGATATAAGAAATTTCAAGTGCTTGCAGTTACATCTACTTCAGGAGAAAAGTGAATGTAGAAGATGTTTGTGAGCTAAAGTCAAGAAGGTTGTACAGAACTGGCGATAAGAATAAGTAGGAAAACTGACTTAAGCCATCCATTAAGAAAAAGAAAGTCATCTGGAAGAGACATATTTAACAGTAAGCCTACCTGCAATTTCAGTTGCAAATTTGAGTTAGAAAGACACTTTTGTACACTCGGGCCATGTATGTGTGTATCTATATATATATATATATATATATATATATATATATATATATTTATATAAAAGTAGGAGTTATATTCAGGCTTACCTGTCATGTCTTAGAAACATATTTGATCTGAGTCTGACCCTTACTTACCTGCTCATCAAGGTGCAATATGTTATCTCCCTGTGCATGCCATGGTTGAATAGCTGGAAGAACTCTGGCCCTACATGAATAATTATCCAGTTTTAGAGATGCAGGTAGGTTGTCAGGTATCCTGGACAATCCCCTATTAGATGCCTTCTACTTCTAGAAAACCAAAAACACTCAGCTTCTCAGACTGATGAAAAATCAACTACTGTTGCAAAAAACTTCTTGCAATCTATCTGCAGTTTCTGAGCTTTGCTCAATGTAACAAGGGCCTTACTACAAATTATGAAGAACTCAGAATGTTGGTATTTAAGCAGCCATGTTCATATTCAGCAATCACAGCTGTTTAAATACTTTTACTGCTACAGTTAGAGCGTGTTCTGTGTGGCGGCATGCGTGAACGGGCGTTCTTTCGTTGAAGGTTGTGCGTTAGGCCCGGCAAGCCAGCACGTAAAACTCTACTGCCAATCATTAGCGGATCGGAGTTCCGCTGTGGTGACTCCTAACCGGGAAAAAGCCGAAAGACGCAAACAAACTGCTACAGACAGCAGTACTGCAGAGACAGATCTAAAGTGCCGATTGCACTCCCTACCTGCTTGCTGTTGGTGCAGTCACCCCTCATGTCCCTCCCTTGCCATGGATCTGTCTAGTATTGAAGGAAATTATTTATTTCAGAAAGCCCTAAAGAATCCATGCTTTTCCTGGGATATCAGTTCATGATTCCATTGTCATTATTGTTGTATTTGAAGTAGTGTGACATAGTACACCAGAAGTTATATCTTTTAATGTACATTCTAGTGCAAGTCACTTCAGCTCAGTAAATTTCTAAGTTTCAGTCTAGGTGTAGAGAGCCATATGTAATCTTTTAGAAGGGCTAAGCGTTCCTTGGAATGAATCCTCATTTCCTTTCTAAGATTGTCTCAAAGGATTTGCTAAACCTGACTTTTCAGCTTTCTTTTCTTTTCTTTTTTTAGAGTTACAGTATAGAGACCAGTGCTTTCTCTGTACCTTGGGTGTCAGCCCATCATTTATGGCTCTTTGCCTATCAGGGTGGTCAAGGCATCTGCTTGAATGTCATTTCAATCAGCTGGTATTCAGGAAAAAATAATTCATAGAATGCCAGTTAATTCAATCAGACAATGTCAAGGTATTGATATCCTGAAGTCTGGGTTTGGCAAGACTATCAACCACACAATGCCACCCCCCCATGTGAAAGAATTTAAACTTGCTGGTATTCTGGGCATCTACTCATGTGAGGCATAGAAATAAGTCACTTTTTTGATTGGCTACTGCCTTCTTCTTTAACTTGTATATTACCAGGCTTTGCACAGCATTGTGGTCTATTTGGCTTCACCCCTCACTCTTCCTTAATTATGCAACTCCAACATTTCAGATAAGAGGTAATATTAAATATTCTTTTTTCTGTGAAGGTGGAAATGTGGAAGTAAGAAATCCCAACAAGGGAGAATGCAAAGGGCTTGCCTCACGTGAAAAGAATATTTCTAGGTGCTGTTATTTTGAATTCTATCAGTTAAATAAAATGCAGTTTTGTGAATTATTTCTGTGAATATCATTTTGACGAAATAGCATCTAAATGGATAATATACACACCTGGCAAATATATGAACATAGCTAAACAGACTAGCTGCTTGCCTCCTTTTCTTCTGGAAGGAGATGTTCACTTTGGCAAAACAAATACTTTCAGGGTGGGCTGTCTTTTGCACTATTAAGTATATATTTTTTCCATGTCACTGGCTACTGCTATGAAAGAACATTCTACTAGGAGAGCAGTTGCCAGAAACAATTGTTTCTGAAAAGTGTACATGGTGGACATTTATGCCATGGCTACATTATTCTCAGTGTACATATTCACCAAGCATTGCACCCTGGGCTTGTATTCCATGACTTAAACATCCCATAGGAGAAACGTAATTCAGAATATTTGTTCTTATGTTCTCATTCTGCCCTTTAGGTTCCTTTTCTTTGGTGACAGAGTACTTCTTGGGATTCTTACCAGTTGTCCCTCCCAATGTCAAGTGCTACTTAATGTAATATGTTCATAGGTTCATAGGTTCATAGGTTCATACTAGGCTATCTGCCCAAGGGCATTTATAAGCCTAGCCCATAGTATGTGGCTTTCGCCACCCCTTTAGTTTGAATAAAACTATGTCTATTATTTTGCTGTGCCTCTGTCAAGCAGTGACACTGAAGTAATCCCTGGGGTATATCTGCGATCTCCCATCCATTGGTCAAGATTCCTCTTGAACAAGGCCAGCGAGGTGCTCTGCCTCACATGTACCGGGATTTTGTTCCACAGGATAAGGAGTCTCTGGGTGATGAATCTGTCCCTCCAGCACGTTCTATTAATAACCGTGTCAAGGTTTAAGTCTCCCGCCCTTGTGGTTCTGAGGGATCTAGATTTTTTGAGGTGAAGCATATTCATCAAATCTGGGTTTGACATGGCCTTATATGTCAGGCACAGGTCACCTCTGAGCAAGCGGTATGAGACTGAATAGAGCTGGAGTTCTTTCAGTCGGGCAGCATAAGACATATTTTTGAGACCCTTTATCCTTTTGGTGAGGAACTTTTGGGGCCTTTCCAGCTGCTGCAGGTGTCGGGTCAGATACATTCCGAATGGGGCATTGTACTCAATCATAGGTCTAATGAGTGATGAGTACAGGGGGACGATGACCTCCCTTGATCTATATGTGAATCCCTTCATGATCAGGTGGGCAATGTAAAAGGTTTTCCTGACTACTTTAGCAACATGAGTGTCAGACGAAAGGCTACTGTCAACCTGGGTCCCCAGATCCCTGATGACTTCTTCTGTGCTCAGTGGATTGCCACCTATATGGTAGCTAGGGGTAACCTTGTTTTTCCCGAGGGGTATGACTATGCATTTCTTGGCGTTTAACTTTAGGCCATGGCTCTGGCACCAATTATCCGTTTCTGTGAGGCCCTTCTGAAGGATATCTGTGTCAGATGTGTTTTCGACTATGGCGCCCAGTTTGCAGTCATCTGCAAACTTGGTCAGCCATAACCCTCCTGTGTTAGCTTGTACTTCAGAAAAGTAGATGCCGAACAAGAGTGGACCCAGGACTGAGCCCTGAGGGACACCACTTGTGA
The DNA here is from genome assembly GCF_019279795.1 of Protopterus annectens. Classification (NCBI taxonomy): domain Eukaryota; kingdom Metazoa; phylum Chordata; order Ceratodontiformes; family Protopteridae; genus Protopterus; species Protopterus annectens. The sequence continues at coordinate 863,071,005 of NC_056745.1, forward strand.
CAGGCTTTGAGTCTGACATGGCTCCAGCAACTCTGACCCTGTGGGTTCTGTCACTTAGCCAGTTTGCAACCCATCTTGTGATGTATGGGTTTACATTCAAGCTGATGAGTTTTTCGATGATACCTGAGTGGGGTATTGTGTCGAAGGCCTTTGCCAGGTCGAGGTAGGCTGTATGGACTGCCTTTCCCTCATCAATGGCCTTGGTAACTGTTTCAAAAAAGTCAACCAAGTTTAAAAGGCATGATCTGCCTTTGACAAAGCCAAACTGGGTTGGATCCAAAGTCTGCAAGTTCCCTATGTCTTTATTTATGAGTTCCATTATGATCCTCTCCATGGCTTTGCAGATAAGGCTTGTCAAGCTAATGGGACGGTAATTTCCAGGGTCGGTGGAGGCACCGCCCTTGTGAAGTGGGACCACAGTCGCCGTGCGCCACTCCTCGGATACATATCCTGAGGTGAGGCTAAGATTAAACAGCTGTCCTAACTGCGGGTTTAATTCCTCATTGAGTTCATGGAGCACACAGCCGGGGACACCATCCGGTCCCATGGATGCTGTGTTTTATGCCTTGGAGAGAGCAGATGTCCTTCAAGGATGCATCTGCAGTCATAACAAATGGGTTGTCCTGTCGTCAGGCAGCCCTTCGGTCGGCCGGATTCCAAAGTCTGGGTCCGGCTTCGGCTGATGTCGCATTTCACCCGACGTCATCTCTGCTGGTCTTCGGGTATAAAAGCATCAGCCGATGCCATTTTCCCCAGTCTTTCTTGCCGCGTGGTGCCCGAAGCAGAAGCTGTTCGCAAGTGCCGGTCGGTCAGATCCAGAGATTACTACTACCGAATACTACTTCGAAGACTTCTAAAAAGCTAAGTACCCCGTTGGGGACTCTTTCTTGCCTCAGCCGATGTCAGAAAAAGTAAATAGCTGTTTAACTTGTGGGAAACAAATACCTCATAAAGATTTCCACTCTTACTGCCTACCTTGTTTAGGCCCAGACCACAACGTAGCAGCCTGTTTAGCCTGTGCTTCCTTCAACCGACGAACGCTTAGGCGTCGGTCGGAGTTTGCTGAACAGTTTTTCGGCTCAGATTTTGCGTACATTATGCCATCGGATCCTCCTACTACCCAAATTGTTAAAAAATGCAAAGAAAAAGACCGACACTCGCGGTCCGCGGTTTCGGCCGAAACCACGGCTAAGCAAGCCGCCAGTGTCTCGGTTTCGGCCGAAACCGAGAAAACGGGTCAATCTTCAGCTGAATCCATGACTACTACTGAGGCTCCTGCTACCTTAGTTGAATCGGCCTCTGAAGTTTTGCCTACTACTGTGGTTCCTAGTGAATTATCAGACACCATCCCTTTGGATGTCTCTACCCCAGCACGTGGTGCTGCTAGGCCTCCTGCAGCCATGTCTATAAAGGCCTTTGCCAGGGCTAAAGCAGCCAAAACTGTTAAATCAGTGCCTGTTAAGACCCCCTCACATAGGCCCACTTCTAGTTCACAAATGCTTACTCTGGCAGAGGATTTAATCTCCTTAATTAGGGGATCCCAATCTCACCCAGACAGGGCCTCTCAGCCTCCAGAAAAGAGACCTAGAGCAGAGCCCCCCGAGCCAGTGTCCTCTGATGATTCTTCGGATGACTCAGACATTACAGATCAGCCAGAGGCTCTTTTTTCTACTTATGAAGATTCCGATGCTGAAGAATCCATTCCATCTGCCTCTCCACCAGAGGAATTTTCCTTTGGGGAAACCTTACATGCCATGAGAGAACAATTCCAATGGCAAGGACAAGATTTCTCAGATTCAAGAAAAAGGCTTAGGACCTTTCTGCACTTACCACAACATTGGCCCTTAGCTATACCTCCAGTTCTGCCTGTTGTGGATGATGCATTTAATGATGTTTGCACTGCTCCTGATACTTTACCTCCAGCCCCTGCCAAACCAGATAGATTTTACAGGGTGCCAGACACTCATCACCACCTATACAAGGCCCCACTTGCAGATCCTGAGACTATATCCCAGGGGCCTAAGGCAGTAGCCGACCTCAGCAAAAACCCTCTCCTTCTGAAAGGGAATCCAGGTCCTTAGAGAGATGGGGAAAAAGTTTACACCTCTGCTACTCTCTCAGCTAGAGCTTTAAACTGTCAGTTTCACATGATCCAATACCAAGAGTTTATGCTTGATCAGTTAACTAAGAAGCTGTCCTCTGATGACTCCTTAGATAAGAAATATGTTTTAGAAATGGTGAATAACATTCAGCAGGTTAGTAACCATTCTTTAAAATGTGGCTATGATGCACTGGAGGCTTCATTTAGATCAGCCATGACTGGCACAGTGATAAGAAGGCATGCATGGTTGAAGGAACAGGTTTTGCCGGATCATGTTAAAGCAAAGCTGTTAGATGCTCCTATGGATAAGGCCAGTCTATTTGGTACACCTGCTCAGCAAGTAATGAAGAAAATGGAAGAGAAGGCAAAATCTGTACAAACAGTTAAGGATTTCTTACAGGTTCAGCCCCCAAGGTTTAGCAGGAACTGGCCTGCCAAAAATTGGTCCTTTCCAGACTCCTCAAAATCTCAAAGAGGCAGGAATAGATGCTCTAGAGGCAGAAATCAATCCAGAGGAGGTGCCTATAGAGGATGCCAGTGGCAAGGCAATAACCAGAGAGGCACAGACACAACCACTGCCACTGCAACAGGACAATCACAGTGACTTGACTCTGACACCGCCTACCAGGGAGCAAATAGCAGCACCTTTAGGCAGAAAGTTAGCCTTATTTTCGAAAAATTGGCACTATATCACAAAAGACAAGTGGATTTTGCAAACCATAGACCAAGGCTACAGGTTCAACTTCCACACCTTACCAGTAAAAGAGGAATGCCAAACCTACCTCCAAATCAAAAAAACAGAAGCTCTAAAGCAGATAGCTCAATTAACAAAGATGAGAGCTGTGGAAAGAGTACCAATAACACAACAGGGCAAAGGATTCTACTCCAGACTCTTCCTAGTACCAAGAAAAGAGAAAAGTTGGAGACCTATTCTCGACCTGTCCGTCTTAAACACATACATCATTGTACCAAAATTCAAAATGCTGACCCTACAGCAACTTCTTCCCATGCTGGGCAAGGAGTGTTGGCTGGTAACTCTAGATCTCAAGGAGGCATACCTGCACGTCCCCATACGACCAAATTGCAGAAGATACCTCAGATTTCTTGCAGGATCAGAGCATTATCAATTCTCAGCATTGCCCTTTGGCTTATCTACTGCGCCCAGAGTATTCACAAAATGCCTGGCATCAGTAATCGCTCATTGCAGGCTACAGGAATCCAAATTTATCCATACCTGGACGACTGCCTGTTACAAGCGGACAACAAAAGCAAGCTGACAACAGATTTACAAAGAGTCATTTGCTTACTACAAGCCCTGGGATACACAGTCAATTTAAAAAGTCAAGACTGATACCATCTCAGACAAGAACATTCTTAAAAGCGGAATTGGACACAGTAAAACAAATGGCATTCCTAACTGCAGAAAAACAAGCACAACTCCCTCTTTACTTCTTGGCATTAACAAAGCAGCACAAACTAACAGCAAGAAAAGTAATGCAGGCCTTGGGCTTCATGGCATCATGCATAATCCTGGTCCCCCATGCCAGACTGCATATGAGAAAACTACAGTGGTACCTAAAGAATTTATGGTCTCAACACAGGCACAGCTTAGAAACCGAAATCCCACTAATCCCATGCCTGAAACAAGAGTTCCTTTGGTGGGCTCAAGCATGCCAGTCAAACCCAGGCTTGCCCTTCCACAACTTTCAGGCAAACCAAACCATCACAACGGACGCCTCAGACCTAGGCTGGGGGGCGCACATGTTGGACAAGTGCATACAAGGATTGTGGACTCCAGACCAGCTGCACCTGCACATAAACCAAAAAGAATTGCTGGCAGTAAAACTAGCAATCCAGAAATTCAAACCATTCCTCAAAGAAGGCCATTTAATGATAAGGACAGACAGCACCACAGTCATGTGGTACATCAACAAACAGGGAGGCACTCATTCATACCCCCTATGCAGAATGACTCTGGACCTTTGGAATATGGCTCTGAGCTACAACATCCAGTTACAGGTAATATTTGTGCCGGGAAAAGAAAACACCCTAGCAGACATGTTAAGCAGAACCACATCGGATGCTCATGAATGGATGCTACACCCGGACATCTTCAAGGCCATCACAAAGAAATGGGGAATGCCACAAATAGACCTATTCGCATCCCCACTCAATCACCAGCTCAAAAAATTCTGCACAAGGACATGCCACCCACTAGCATGGAAGGTGGACTCTCTATCCTTCAGTTGGAAAGGCCTGACAGCATATGCATTTCCACCTCTGCCTTTGATGCACAAGGTACTACTGAAAATCAAAGAGGAACGTCCAAGGATAATTCTGATAGCTCCGAATTGGCCAAGACAACACTGGTATCCTTTGCTGAGGAGCATGTCTCAGGGAGAATGTGGCCAATACCCTGATGCCTTTGATGTTAACTCAGATCAACTACAACTTCATGTACCCAAATCTAACACCCTTGCAACTGACTGCCTGGAACACCACATAACAGCTACTAACCCAGACTTATCCCAAAGGGTTAAAGACATTATCCTTGAAGCCCGCAGACCTTCAGCAAGAAGGAACTATGCAGGAAAATGGAAAAGGTTTGTCATTTGGAGTACTGAAAGAGGAAAAGATGTCTCGAACATAGATATTGCTAACATCCTGGAGTACTTGGCAGAGCTTCTACATACGGGCCTGTCCTATTCCTCCATCAAGATACATGCATCAGCTATTTCCGCAGAATACAGCTTCGATCCACCTGTCTTTTCGCATCCTCTACTCAGGCAATTCCTCAGAGGGATCAAGAATGTAAAACCTCCTAGGAAACCACCATTACCAGCATGGGACTTGAACTTTGTGCTAGAAAATTGACACTCCCTCCATTTGAACCAGCAGCAACAGCAGATCTTCAACACCTATCTTGGAAAACTGTTTTCCTACTGGCAATTACTTCAGCAAGGAGGGTTTCGGAACTACAGGCCTTAATGGCAGTACAACCCTTCCTAATCTTCCATCAAGATAGAGTGTCCATGAGAACTAATCCTACTTTTATGCCCAAGGTGGTATCCAGAGTGTCTTTAAACCAGGCAATCCACCTACCTACCTTCTTTCCCAATCCACAGAACATTGGGGAAAGGCTGCTGCATACCTTGGATGTACATAGACAGTTACGCTACTACCTGGACAGAACCAAAAGTAACAGAAAAACTGACCAGCTTTTAGTAGCCTATGCAACAGGAAGGGAAGGAAAAGCAATTTCCAAACAGACCATCTCCAAATGGATAGGAAATTGCATAAGATTCTGTTACTCCTACCATGGAAAACCAGTTCCACAGAACATAAGACCTCATTCTACAAGGGCTACAGCCACTACCACAGCTTTCTTACGAGGAGTGGCAACCAAGGACATTATTGAGGCTACTTGGACCTCCGTGCATACATTTGCCAAGCATTATAATTTACCTCTATACTCTAGATCCCGAGCAGGGTTTGCCACTGCTGTATTGCAAGGGATCCTAACTACACCATAATTCTTCTTCCTCCTCCCCTAGTTTGGCTATGGTATTCTACCTATTTGTTATGACTGCAGATGCATCCTTGAAGGACATAGTACAGTTTTATACCTACCATAAATGTAGATGTCCGAACAGGATAGCATCTGCAGTCAGGATTACCCACCCTCCTTCCCCTCTGTGGTACTCCTAGGGTATTTACCCTCCTAATAGCTAGCTGGGGGGGGAGTCTCTTATGGTGTATTTGTTTGTATATATGTACATACATGCTTATTTTTTGTGTTTGCCTTCTACTATTTTGGAAACATTGGCATTTATCCAAAATTTAGCTTTCCTAGAGGGCAACTGGCATCTGGGGCAAGAAACACTGAGGAAAATGGCGTCGGCTGATGCTTTTATACCCGAAGACCAGCAGAGATGACGTCGGGTGAAATGCGACATCAGCCGAAGCCGGACCCAGACAGAAGGGCTGCCTGACGACAGGACAACCCATTTGTTATGACTGCAGATGCTATCCTGTTCGGACATCTACATTTATGGTAGGTACAAAACTGTACTTTCTCACCTGGGCGTTGGAGATGTTTGGGGGGCTACAATCCTCTGGTATAGATATCTCTCCTTTTGGGGGGGAGAAGTTTGCACTGAACCTGTCAGCCAGTATGTTGGCAATGTGTGTAGGTTCAGTAATCTTCACATCATTTTGAACTAATTCTGAGCATTTCTGGGAGTTTCCTCCTAGGTTTCTAACATAGCTAAAGAAGGCCTTATGATTGTCTTTTGAGTCCTTGGCGATTTTTCTCTCAAAATTTGCCTTGGATGATTTTATGAGAGCTCTTAGTTTTTTACTTATAATGATCAAAGGTGTCTTACCCTTCAAGGATTTTGCTCTATCTTGTAGTAGCTTCCTCCTTTTGTTGTAGAGCTTGTTTATGGCTGGGGTCCACCAGACTGGATGCTTGCCTTTGGTACAAAGAGTCTTAGTTTTGTTTGGGATTGCCTGATCCATGCAGTCCTGTAGGTGCTGGTAGAAGGCATTTGTAAGTGATTCAGCGGTTTGAGTAATGTTTACCACTGGTTCAGGAGCCTTAAAGGAGACCACACTAGTTTTTAGAAGTGTGAAGTCGGCTTTTGAGAAGTTTTTCACTGTGGTCTTTTTTATTTCAGGTGGGGGCGGGATGAGGACCTCCAGCGAGATTAGTTTATGATCTGATCTCACCAGTGAGGGGTATACTTCCGGTGTTGAACATTGTGATCCCATGTTCGTGATGATGAGATCAAGTATGTTTTCTCCTCTTGTGGGGATGGTGACTAGTTGTTCCATGGCATTTGAGTTTATGAACTCCAGGAATATTATAATTGATATGTGAGTACTTACTTATTGTATCATCTTTGAGTAAGTAATGTGAACTGTGCGTCTTTTTCATTCCAGCCGTGTATCTGATATCATCAGGATGTTTCTGAAATAATAAACAGTCTATAAGTAGCCTACAAATGTACATGCTTAGTAGTCTTTCTGTCTTCTTACAAGTGAAACACAATTCAATCAGACAAAAAAGTTTATTGGAAATTCATGCCACATAATTCAGACACAGGCATCATGCAGTTTCCAACGCAGGTATGCTACCCCTAAAAAGAGCACTGTAAGTTAAAGACCGTCTGATGAAGTGGCTGGTGCCACAAAAGCGCTCACCTCTTTTACTTATAAAGCTGTTATTCTACATAGTCGTGGCTGCTACCTCCTGCTTTGTTTTTTACTGTAAAGACCAAAGTACTTAATTTGTCCAGAGTGCAGAAATTCCCATCAATAGCTACCTGATGTAATGAACACTTACACATTTGTTAGCTATGCAATTCAAAAGATTGATATGGCTCTTCTGATTTCTTTTAAATGCTAAAAAATCAATTTCCTTTTTTTGCCTCAGTGATGTACATTAAAGTGTAAATTAATTAGTGTACACTTTGGACCACTCTTTTCTATCTGAGCAAGATAGTAAATCTGTTTTTGACGTTGTTTTATTTACTTTTATTTACTTAATTATACTTTTCAAATGTGTTTTACTGGGCATCTAATCTAGCCATTTAACCATGTTATCTATAACCTGAGTGCTAAGCAAGCAAATATATGAAGCTACAGTTGCAAAAATAATAATAGATTATTAACCTGCATTGTTTCACAACTTAATTTACATAGCAGTGATATTATTTCAATGTGCATTGAAAGAAATATTTTAATCTTTACATTTCACATAGCAAACAATAGCAGTTTGACATATGAATAAAGAAGGACAAACCACCATAGTACCATCACTTTTGCATCTCAACAAAGTCTCAAAAAAAAGCAACGAAACAAGAAATGCAAATGAGTTGCACTCAAAAATTAAACAGATCAATAAAACAAGAAGAAAAATAAATGAATAGAACACAAATCAATTAAGGTACTTCTGATTCATTTCTTTGTTTAAATCATAAGACCTTAAAGTGCCACTTTTTTTAAATACTTATACATTATTTTTGTAATAATTTATGTAACAACAAATGTGAATGAAATGTTTTAACAGTAATTTGTAATAAAACAGAGGCATACCACACAGTATAATCCATATCACGGTAAACTGAAAATGATTCCCTAATGGAATGTCTATATAATATATTTGATATCTTGCATATGTTCTCTTAATATTAAATGAAAGTTTCTTTTTGAGCCCCCTGAGTAGAATAAACCACTAAGACATTTAATTATATAAATGGCATCTTCAGTATTACAAATAAGATTTCTTTGAATATTAAACTTCATAAGACTAATCATTGAAAAAAAAAAAAAACAGGAGCAACTACAGAACATGAGCATTTACCACAAGTTATTGCGCCCAAATATGCTTGGTGAATAAAACTGTTAATAGAACCAATTAATGAGAAATTACTCTCCCACAAAAAGAAAGAAAACTGAAAAAATATCTTGAAATAAAAAATTCCAACATTCTTTACCATCATAACAATACTATCAGATAACATATTGCATTCTGAATACAAATATATTTGTGTGTGTGTGTGTGTGTATGTGTGTGTGTGTGTGTGTGTGTGTGTGTGTGTGTGTGTGTGTGTGTGTGTCTATATGTATATATATATATATATATATATATATATATATATATATATATATATATATATGGTTCTACCTCAGTTAGTCGACACGCCGGAACATCGACATGGAAATCGCGAGCCCCAGAAGATCGACAGTTCAGAAGACCGACGCGACAGGCCCCAGAAGATCGACAGTTCAGAAGACCGACCCGACAGATGAAAGCACCGATGCCGAGGATGCCGACATGGGAAAAGGCTGTGTAAGTATGCGGTAGTGACAGACGTTAGGGTGCGAGTAAGGTAAGTGTGGATATTGACGGTCTGTGGGGATAGGGGTGGGTTAAGTGAGTTAGGGTTAGGGAGCGGGTCAGGTAAGTGTCGGTAGTGATTGTGTTTGGGTTAGGGCGGATAAGTGAGTTAGGGTTAGGGAGCGGGTCAGGTAAGTGCGGTAGTGATTGTGTTTGGGTTAGGGGTGGGATAAGTGAGTTAGGGTTAGGAGCGGTCAGGTAAGTGCGGTAGTGATTGTGTTTGGGTTAGGGGTGGGATAAGTGAGTTAGGGTTTGGGAGCGGGTCAGGTAAGTGTGCGGTAGTGACAGACCTTAGGGTTAGGGTTTGGGTTAGGGTTGTAGGTAGTTGTGTATGTGAGGTTTAGTGTGGGTTTGTAGGGATTTTGGTGTGCTTGTGTTGTGTATGTGGTATTAGGACAGGGAATGTGTTTTGTTTGTTGATTGTTGTGATTGTGGTGTGTGCAGTGTATGAGGTTTTGTGTTTGTGTACCGTCGGTTATTTCGTTGTTGGGCATGTGGGGTTTCGTGTTTTTGTACTGTCGGTTATGTGGTTTCGGTGATTGCGTTGTCGGTGTTTTGGGGTTTCGTTTATGTCAAGTAGAACCATATATATATATATATATATATATATATATATATATATATATATATGAAATGATTATATGTACAGTGGGATTCATTTAGCTGCAGTAGTGGTGGTGCAGTAGCGTTGTCGCCTCACAGTAAGATGTTGTCCTGTTTGATTCTCAGCTAGAGAGTCTTCTGTGTGGAGACATGCATGAATGGCTGTACCTTCATTGAAGGTTGTACATCAGAGCTGGCAACTCAGCACGTAATAATCTACTGCCAATCATTAGCAGACCAGAGTTCCGCTGTGGCGACCCCTAACCAGGAAAAGCCAAAAGACAACAACATGTACAGTGGGATTCAATAAACTCTATATAGGCTTTGTGCAAAGCCTGCATGGATTTTACTTGTTTGCATGGTGAGCAGCAGAGGCGATTACATATTCATGCCGTGCATCACATTTTAAACATAAACAAATTCAGTTTAATGGCCGACAACAGGAAACCATGTAAAGTAACATGAATAGCAAACTTGTTTACCTTAGAGCAAACTAGGTTAGCGGAATTGCATAGAATGCCACAATGATTACCAGAATTTATCATATAGTAATGTATATGGTCAAAACACATTACAGGACAGTGTGTACAGTGCAGAGTATTGTGGAATCCCATTCCAGGCATTCTGTACAAAAGTTGTGTAAATGATCTGTAAGGGAAAATGGACTGCCGTTTAAAACAAACAGTCAGGGGAACTGTGTATATTGAATAGGTAAACACAGATGAATTGTAGGAATGAACACATGGAAATAGTACAGGTGAAACATCATAATGTACAGCAGATGAGGGCATATAGATGGAAGACAGTTATAGCAGGAGCACTAAGCACATATTGATGTGGTACAGTATTGACAGCACAGTGAAGATGTATATTATGTGACTGTCAGAAAGGTGACATAACAATGGAGAGGATATGTTTGTGATATAAGCATCATGACATGAACAATGGAGAGGACATCTATAAAGGATGTTATACAACTGGGGTTGGGTGCATATTGTGAAGCTGTGCAAACTGATTTGCCTGAATATGACTGTAATGTCAGCAGAGGTCTCCAACAAGTGGGACACATTTATAGGTTCATGGACAACTGTAAAAGAATCATGCACAATCATGGACAATATCAGAATAATGCCACCAGTAATCCTATGTTTCTGGCACAAAATATGTGATTCTGAGTGATCATAGATGGTTCTGGGTGAACACACTTGTACAACTAATATAACATGTCAGCAAATTATGATGGTAATCAAGCACGCTGTCCTGACATTGTAACATTTGCTGGTGGTGTGAGGGGGACACTGCTATACCTGTTTGTGACATTTTGATCAATACAACCTAGTTGACTGGTCTGCATGGCAGATATATATAGCACAATCCACACTATCATCAGTGTAACCCATGCAATTGATGTTGTCAAACAGCTATGTATGTACTGTGTGCATCACAGTAATGGGTATCACACACGCATCAGGTATAACACCTTGATGGAGGTTCCACACCATCAGGCAGTAATGTTTGTGCAACAAAAAGAATACCTAGGTATGGCCAATAAGATATGTGACAACTCCCTCTGGCAAAGGTGGTACACTTCAGTTACACATCACTGGAAGATTTGTAGGAAGGTACATGAAGAAGGGAGCATTGTTCTCCGTTATTGGTGTGATGAAGGCTGTGACCTATGGTGGTATTATGGCCTTTGATGTAGATGTCCTGCACATAATCGGATGTTGTGTTACATACAAGGGATTAGTCACTACTATGGCCAAATGCTGGTGGATGTTCCACATACCATCTATCCCATGACACAGGTCACATACCAATTGGTCTGCTTATAGGGTTTGATGTCTACATTATCTCTCGGTTTTGGGTTTGTTTTCATACTGCAACATATTCCCCCAGGTTTTTGTTTCAGCTCATGTGTTGTTATGGATGTGGCAGCAGTCTTTGTCTGTCTGTATTATATTAATATCACAGTTGGAGTCAATGATTGCACGCAATCTGTAGTCCTCCATACAGCTGTTTGGACACAGGATGTGTATGTCATTCTTGATGTCTGTGACTTAAATAATGAACAGGAAATGGCCTAGCAGACAGACCTGATGTACAGACCTGATCACTTGATGCGAAATATAGGTCAATTAACACATTTCAACATATTTAGATGCCATACATGTGATCCAGTGGTCTGCCCACTTGATGATATAGGTGTTTATGGCCACATCTGACAGTGTTGAGTGAATACCACAGTATGGATTTGTGTCAAACACAGACAAGTGATTGAGATGTAACATAGATGTAGTATTAACAACTCACACATATCTCTTGCACACATCCAGGATATTACTAGTGTCCATGATGACATGTTGGTCTACCTTACAGATGAGGAGAGTCAGGATTTGTGTACACATGCATGCATCAGGTGATATACCCCCAACTAAGAAGGATGCATGTTAATGTACACCCTTCTATGGAAACGTAGTAAATCTGGAGGGTGTGTTGAAGTGTGGATCCAACAATGTCAATTAGGTGTATGTTCTGAGCCATGCTATAGATGATCTGTGATGTTGTCATAGCACATTGATTCTGTGTGATAGGTCTAGATGAAGTTAAGACAGTGCATGCTGCCTATCTTGATCTGGCCTAGGGTTTGGACAATTCCCTCACTCAGGTATCATTGAGAAACTCTGCCAGCTGGGGATTAACCCTTACATCACTAGATGGCTAACAAACCAGTTCACCAACAGAACACATACTGTGAGAGTTGGTGAATCAACATCTACTAGTAGAGCTGTCACCATTGGCATACTGCAAGGATCTGTGCTGGGCTTGTTACAGTTTGGGATCTTTTTCTTGACAGTCCAGTATAACATTTACTGTCTTTGTCTTACCAAGTTTGTTGATACTTGCATATTGGCTACAATCATTGAGTCCACCAGTGATGTTAACAAACTACAGGAGGGGTTAACACAGACAAATGATTGGTGCCAAAGCCACATGTTCTATAAATAAGTGCAAAAATGTGTCATTATTTTGGCCATCTGCAAAGTGGAATTCCCCGCTAATTACAGCATTGACAACACCCCCCCCCTATGCTGAAACCCAGTGGTACAATACTTGGGAACACATATAGATAGCAATCTGAACTACAGCCACCAAGTGTCCACAGAGGTATGGAAAGGCTACATTGTGCACCTCATAAGTCAGGCCATCATATCTCGATCTGAAACTGATACAACAGCACTGTACTCGAACCTCATCAGAACACTAATACAGTATAATGCTCCATTTCGCGTGTACATCATCAGACACCTGCGGCAGCTGGAGACACTGCAAGATTTCTCACCAAAAAATATAGGGCCTACAAACCATGTCATGACGTATGTGAATAGACTGAAAGACCAGTCATGGTAATCTGTAAAGTATAGGATAAGGTGACTTGTGCCTGGTCTACAGCCCAGTCTCTGACCATGCTCTGATGGCAATACTACATATCCGCAAATTAGCTATAGCTGATGACACCAGGAGTGTCCCCCATGCTGGTGTAAAATGCTGTTTCTAATGTCAAGCAAGTGCACAAATATGCTAGATGACTGCAGTGAGACCTGAATCCCTACCTATATAAGCCCACAGACTACAGAACTCCAGATTTAAGGCAAGTGCCACAGCTCAAGTCTGACTTGGAGAGTGCTAGACAACAGTTTATATGCAATGACATCAGTAGTGTCTGGTGAGGAAAAAATGGTAATAGCAGTGTCCTACATGCTGGTGTAAAATGCAAATGCTCTCTCTAATGTCAAGTAAGTGCACAAACACATACACCCTTCCAGTTGATTGCAATGAGAACCAAACACCTACCTAAGTACACAGACTACAGACCTCTGTATTTAAGGCAAGCACCGCAGTGCAAGTCTGACATGGAGAGTGTCGGGCAACAGTTTATATTTGGTGACATCAGCAGTGTCAAGCAAGTGCACAACCACACACACACACACGTTGACTGCAGCGAGAACCATATCCCTAAGTACACAGACTACAGAACTCTGTATTTAAGGCAAATGCCACAGCTCAAACCTGACTTGGAGAGTGTCAGACAGCAGTTTATAGGTGATGACATCAGCAGTGTCTGGTGAGGGGAAAATGGTAATAGTAGTGTCCCACATGCTGGTGTAAAATGCTCTCTCTAATGTCAAGCAGTGCACACACGCACACATCCCAGTTGATTGAGTGAGAAGTGAACCCCTACTTATCTAAGTACACAGACTACAGAACTCAGTACTTTATGCAAGGGCCACAGCACAAGTCTGACTTTTACAAGGCTGCAGGTCAACTTATAGTGGATGACATCAGCAGTGGATGTTGGAGAGAAGATGCTGGGAGGCCTTCATGAAATGGATAGCTAGCCATGTCCAACTCATAAGATATTAAAGTTGTGCATATTACCATATTGATGAGTGTAGAATGTGTAGCATTTGGTAGTTGTGTTTCCAATGTGCTTGCATACTTTGAGACAGCTTTACAAACTATATGCAAACAGGAGTCCACATTACTACAACGTTTGGAAAATTCAAATGTGTATTATTATTCTAAAGATGTGCATGGTATATAAGACAATATTTGTTCTTTATTTATATAGTTTAGTTGATATATTTTGGAACAAGTGCTGAGAGACCAAGCTTGCAGTGCACTGGGGAGGTAACAGATGGCTGCATTGTAAAAATGTGTCCTTTTCTTAGATAGTGCTTTCATTTTGTTTGTGTTTCCACATGTAGTTTCATGTCATGAACACTAAATGGACAGTAAACAGAAATAATATATGCTGTTGTCTACTTTGCATAGTGCACCAGCGAGCAGCGGGTTTGCACGGAGCTTGGCAAAGTGTCTGCACATGAGAGATACACATTTCTACCACTTTCCCTGTTTGCATGTAGTTAAGCAGTGTGCCAACTCAAGCCTCAATGGCAAAATTCTGAGAGTTCTCAGTACTGAGGGTATGAAGCACACCTGCTGCTTAGCCACTCTGTGGCAGCAGGTGTAAGTGCAATGACTCATTTATTTTTGAGCCCAGATGATATAGGGTAGAATCCTGGTATGTAATACTTTTATATAAGTAGTGATAATGCAATGAAATTATACTTTACACCACATTCATCATGCGTTATTTCATGTTGAATTAGCTCAGCATATTTAAGTGAGATTGTGAGAAGGTAACTGCACCACAGAAGATATGTTCACCATCGTTTGGCACTGGTGTGTGATGCAATACCCCACACAAACACAGAGGCCAAGAAAGTGAAGGGCTGCATTGTTTTTTTATGAGTTCTGTGTGATTCTATTTTTTTGACCAGGTTGTAGGTGTTAAAATAGGGCAGATATAAAATTGGTGAAATGGGGGGCAAGCAGGGGGAAAAACAAATGAAAAACAATACAGGAATGTGCAGTAGGGAGGTAGGAGAGAACCATAGCTATCCATTTCTTCAACAGTGTAAATTTAAAATACGGACAGAATATTGGCTAAATTTGGACTGTCACATCCACAAAGAGGGGTGACAACAATGCAGTCATATTATATAGCCAACTGGACCGAATAAAGTGTGCCAAGATTTTTTTTTTTTTTTTTTGTGGGACAGGTTCCCATTTCTTTTTAATTTCAGAAAGAGAGGTATGCTGGGTAAGTGACATTATTTTTCTGGGTGAGGTACGTTGGGTAGGTGAGGAAGGAAATACAAGCAAACAGGACAACAAGACAAGACACAGGGACAGTGAAAGATGCAAAAGGTTGGGGGACACCATGATTGTGGTGAGGGATAGGACAATGCAAGCTCTTGCCTGTCAAACATGGGACAGTGAGAATCTAGACCTCACCCACAGGACTGTCATCACTGTCCCCGTACCCTGCTGGCTGCTGGAGTGGTTGACTTCTTCTTCTCCAACAGACCATGAGGAAGAGGAGCCTCTCCATCTGACATAGGCATACATCTTAGGGTTGGTGCACAACCCTATGCTCCAAGCATAGCATCTCCTGGCAGATGATAAAATCCACACCTCTGCCAGTACTCACAGAGTGTACCATAGCATCAGCTGTTGAGCTAGTGCTAATTGAGGGTACAGGTAGTGCAGGGGCAGCAGAGCCAGTACTGCCAGGATGGGTCCCAGATGTGATGGGTGTCAGTGCTGGAGCTGTAGAGTGGGGCAGGCTGAGCTACTGGGGTTGGTCTACCTCACTGTGCTGTGAAGCGTTTAGTGATTTGTTACAGATGAATGACATGGAGACATCTTCACAACACATACTAGAAAATGAAAACATAATGGTTTGGATGAGAGAAAAAAAGACATAAAATTAGTACCATCATATGTGACATACAATGCATTATCACAATAATACAACCATTTTATCTGAAGTATTATATTTAAGTATACTTCCTAACAAATGCAAACTATAATTATGGATTGCTCAAAGTAATCTTAGGAATGTGCAAATATTGCACATATGCTTGGTCCAAATATACAGATTACAATTAACAACAGAGCATTTATTCCACTTGTGTAGAATTTCATTTTTATAATATTATTAAAGAATTGCAGGATTGTATAGTTGCTACTTGTGGTATTTGAACCCACAACGTCTTACACCTGACCCCTAAAGCTGGTTTGTACTACAGACTTTTACATGCATACTTGCTTTTACAATTAGGATATGCATGTTCAATTTGCTACAACTGTATAGAAAAGAAAAACATTTCCTTTAAATTTTAAAGCTACAATAATACGTCTCTTGTGCTATATACACACCACTTGTGTCCCTCAGTCTCTCTAGACAATCAGCATGGGCTTGCCTATTTACTACTGTTTTTCAGAATTATCTGTTAAAGGAAAGGAAAAGAACAGAAGAGCATTATGCATACTAATCTTGACTATATTTAGCTTTCTTTTTTTTTCATATATTTTATGTTTCTTCTTCTCTTGTATTGTATGCATGTTACAAGATCTGGTATTATGCAAGATGCAGTAAAATCATATTTTTTTAAAGAAGAATTCAGATAGAGTTAGGTGCATCATGTAGCAAGATAAATTTCAGTGTTGCAGCAAAAGTACACTAATAACATTTTATGTAGACTATGTGCAAAATAGTGGTACAGACAGTCAATTTCTAATTAACATTGTGTCACAGTTAACATACTTTTTAAATACGGATACATATACACCACAAAGGTGACACAAAGCTCATGAGGGTGATTGCTTTTGTGCACTTTTTCGTTAAAACAGTCACAATAATTTGTTATTCCACATTCAACTAATCTTTCAAAATGTGATCTATGAGAAGACTCCAATATTTTGGGAAATAGGAATGCTTACTTTGGTTATTTATTGTATACTTATGTGCTGACATATACTTTATTACCATACTTCTGAAACTCTCCCATAATAGTTTGGTTTTATATAGCTAATTCTGGGTAATATACAATTTCACTAGAGAGAAGATGGGCAGTTAGAATGTGTAGTTAAACTTGGGTAATTTTTGAGGGCCAATAAGCAAAATTGCAAATTCCCATAATAATGTGATTTTTGATATCCCATCTTCAACTCTCAATGAGTACCATAATTTATACGTGCATTTGCAGCTCCAAAAGACATGGAGTAAATCTGCTAAGTTGTGAGGAACAGCATGGACAGTTTGGAGAGACCTCCAAATTGAAGTTGTTGAGTATTTCAGGGGTGAAATAATCATTATTGGTTACCATTAATTGAGTATATATCAATTTTTGAAAGGGATTAGTTTTAGCATTATTTCAATAAAATTAATTTTTTTTTTTCAGAGAATTCTTTAATCTTATCAGGCCGATATTTTGAATACAATAATGATGATTGGTATTTAAGATATACTATTAACGTGTATGTGTTTGGTAGCATCTCTTTCTTTAGGGTTAGTGAGGTCCATAATGTAATACATGTATTTAACTCGATTTGCTTCAGTGTCACCAAATACTGAAGCATATAGTTCTCTGATTTGTCTTAGCATTATGACATATCCTTTTGGAAGGCTGAGAACATTCCTTATCTCTTCTAAAGAATTTTTCCTATGTCTGTAAGTATCTTAAACTTTACAGTCCTTAATGAGTAGATAGAGGAGTTGTGGTATTGTATGAGGAAGTCGGGAGTGTCAGAGAAGTATGTAAGAGTGGTACAGGATATGCACAAGGGTAGTGTGACAGCTGTGAGGTCTGCGGTGGGCATGATGGATGCGTTTAAAGTGGAGGTGGGATTACATCAAGGATCAGCTCTGAGCCCTTTCCTATTTGCAATGGTGATGGACAGGTTGACAGACGAAATCAGACAGGAGTCCCCGTGGACTATGATGTTTGCAGATGACATTATGATCTATAGTGAGAGTAGGGAACAGGTGGAGGAGACCCTGGAGAGGTGGAGATATGCTCTAGAGGGAAGAGGAATGAAGGTCAGCAGGACTAAGACAGAATATATGTGTGCGAATGAGAGGGAGGACAGAGGAATTGTGAGGATGCAGGGAGTAGAGGTGGCGAAGGTGAATGAGTTTAAGTACTTGGGATTAACATTTCAGAGTAATGGTGAGTGTGGAAGAGAGGTGAAGAAGAGAATACAGGCAGGATGGAGTGGGTGGAGAAGAGTGTCAGGAGTGATTTGTGACAGATGAGTACCAGTAAGAGTGAAAGGGAAGGTCTACAAGAGGGTAGTGAGACCAGCTATGTTATACGAGTTGGAGCCAGTGGCATTGACAAAAAGGCAGGAGTCAGAGCTTGACGTGGCAGAGTTGAAGATGTTAAGATTTGCACTGGGTGTGACGAGGATGGACAGGATTAGGAATAAGTATATTAGAGGGTCAGCCCAGGTTGGAAGATTTGGAGACAAAGCCAGAGAGGCAAGACTACGTTGGTTTGGACATGTGCTGAGGAGGGATGCAGAGTATATTGGGGAAAAGATGCTAAGGATGAAGCTGCCAGGTAACAGGAAAAGAGGAAACCCTAAGATAAAGTTTATGGATGTGGTGAGAGAGGACATGCAGGCGGTTGGTGTGACAGAGCAAGATACAGAGGACAGGAAGAAATGAAAACAGTTGATCTGCTGTAGCGACCCATAACGGGAGCAGCCGAAAGAAGAAGAAGAAGAAGAATGAGTAGATAGTTGTTCAAATTTGACATCTCTTTATTTAATCTGAGATTTGGGTTCAGATGTAATGGCTGTAAAAGGATATTAGTACTTGTTAGGTATAAATTTTAAAAGTGTTTTTGAAATTTTATTATTCTAGGTTTTAAGGAGAAAGGAAAATTGCTATCTTTTAAGCTCTCCTGTTTTAAGAAAGGAAAGGTTTTGGGATTCATTTTCTGTGTTTGATATAGTTATACCATAGTTTGATCTACAGTGGATACCATTTTTTACTCTTTGAATTACAATCAGTAACTTGTATAACCCTGTTTGCATTAATTATGTCATAATATAGGTTGAAATCAGGTAATCCCAATCAAATCCTTTCTTTAGGATACATTAATTTCTCATAACTAATTCCGAATGACTTAGGATACCAGATAAATTTAGCTACTGCTATATTCAGTTTCTTAAAAAAGGTTTTCTGGACTATTAAGTTTGTTGCATTTAGCTGAAATAGTAGCCTTGGAAGAATATTCATTTTTATAATTGCTGCTTTTGAAAGGAAAGGTAATTTCATTTTTCCCTATCTCTGGATATCTTGATCAACATCAGACCAAACCTTTAGTTAGTTATTTTGCATGAATAGTTTTAGGCTGTGTTCAAAGGTGATACCTAAATATTTGTGGGAGTATTTTAAATTTATTCCCAAATCTGGAAATTAAGAGTCCATGTGATTTATTGGATTGATAGGGAAAATTAAGGACTTTATAGGATTAATTTTGTAGTTTGAGAATTTTGAGAAACTAATGTTTGAGTCAAGAATTTTACCTAAGTCAGTGTTGAGGAGTGGAGTGAGAAGTGTAGATTTAAATTATCAGCAAAGGCTGTTAGTACAGTTTTGTTCTTAAACGTTTCTGGGATATGAGGGTAGTAGAATTTTGTTCTTAAAAATTTCTGGGATATGATAGTACATTTTTTGAGTTATAAGTAAAAATAGAGGTGTTATATATAAGTTTAAATGGTAGTGAGGGTATTGCTTGTCTGGTCCCATTTAAAATTTTTATTGAATTTAATTTGTCTTGTTTATGTGTAGAATTGTGTGAGTGCTCTCATATAAAAGTTAAAGTCTTGTGGTATATCAAATTGTGGTAATACAGAGAATAAAAACTTTACGTTTACTGTGTAGAAAGCTTTACAAGCATCTAAAGCGAGGGCATAGATAGAGTATTTCTATTGTTTAGATAATAAGATCATTGTATCTAAAGTTAATGTGTTTTTCAAATGTCTGTGTACCATTTATAAATCCTGATTGTCCAAGTGATATCATGTTAGGTAACACTTTTTTTTAAATCTATTAGCAAGTATTGCAGCTAAAATGTTGATGTCTAGATTTATGAGAGAGATTGGTCTATAATTTACAGTTTTTTTTAAGATCAGACTTACCTTTATTTAATCAACTCACTAAAATTCTGCAACTGGACTCCCTTAAGACAACTACCTCTAGATTATGCCATGCAGTACTTCAACTCAACCTTCCTTGAAATCCTAAACTGCAGTGCACCCTCCAGAACCATTAGAATCAAAGCCCCATGGCTAACAAAAGATACTAAAACCATAATGAAAGAAAGGGACAAAGCCTGGGCATAGTTCCACAAACAAAAAACCACCACCTTGAGACAGACTTATCTTGAGCTCCGCAACAAAGCTAAAAAAACTAATAAAATGTGACAAAACTAATTACCATATAACCATGCAAGAAAAATATGCTCACAACCCTCAAAAGAGGTTTCTGGCCCAGAAGTTATAGTTTATTGGCTGTTTGGGAAGCTCTTCCATCTCTTTCAACCTTCTGATTCAAAAGCCTGTGTTTGTGCTTGTTTCCTACCATTCCTGTTACTAGTCTAATCCAGGTACAGATTTGCTGTATCCAGGACTCTTTGTAAGCTTCTGAGCCCCCCCCCCCCACAAGCATTTCTGTGTTGGAGGGAAGCCTTCTAGCTTATCAGTGGGAGTGGTAAGCATCAAGTAGCCTATCTACCATGGGAAGAGTGGGTTTTGGCCCATAAATTATAGTTTATTGGCCGTTTAGGCAGTTTTCCATCTCTTTCAACTTGCTGGCTTAAAAGCCTGTGTTTGCGCTTATTCCCCACCTTTTCTGTAACTAGTCTAGTCCAGGTACAGATTTGCTGTATCCAGGACTCTTTGTAAGCTTTTGAGCCCCCCAAGTCTTTCTGTATTGGAGGGAAGCCTTCTAGCCTATCAGTGGGACTGGTAAGCATTAGGTAGCCTATCTACCACAAGAGGAGTGGTTCCCAGCCCAGAAATTGTAGCTACTGGCCGTTTGGGCAGTTTTTCCCATCTCTTTCAACTTTCAGGTTTAAAAGCCGCACTAGCGCTTGTTTCCCACCTTTCCTGTTACTAGCCTAGTCCAGATACAGAGTTGCTGTATCCAGGACTGTTGGTAAGCTTCTGAGCCCCGCAAGCCTTTCTGTGCTTGAGGGAAGCCTTCTAGCTTATCAGTGGGAGTGGTAAGCACTAGGTAGTCTATCTACCACAAGAGGAGTGGTTCTGGCCCAGAAATTGTAGTTTATTGGCCGTTTGGGCAGTTTTTTTCCATCTCTCTCAACTTTCTGGTTTTAAAGCCTGTGTTTGTGCTTGATCCCCACCTTTCTCGTAACTAGTCTAGTTCAGGTACAGATTTGCTGTATCCAGGACTGTTTGTAAGCTTCTGAACCCCCCAAGCATTTGCGTTGGAGTGCAGTCAGTGGGAGTGGTAAGTACTAGGTAGCCTGTCTACCACAAGAGGAGTGGTTCTTGGCCTAGGAATTGTAGTTTATTGACCATTCAGGAAGTTGTCCATCTCTTTCAACTTTCTGGCTTAAAATACCACATCTGTGCTTGTTTCCCATCTTTCCTGTACCTAACCTACTGGAAAGCACTAGAAAGCCTTAAACTGATATAAGCCTTCTAGCTTAAAAGAGAAACTTTGGAGTGATTGAGGATCAGTTTTCTGTATTTTCTTGCTGTACTTAACGGTTTTCCGCCTAAATGCTGATTTTTAAAGCTTGTTTTTTTCACATATTGTACTTATTTGACTGCCTGCACTTTTAAAAAGTTGTTTTTTGTTTAAATAAATTGTTTAACTGTTGTAGGCTACACAGTAAAGTGTGATAGCCTTTTCTGATCGCTTGTAGTCGTTTAAAGCTGTTTTAAGTGTACTTTTTACTGTTTTTGCCTTATCTTTAAAATAAATAAATAAATTTCTTGTTTCCCGCCTTTCTAAGCTAGTATAGTCCAGTTTTCAGGCTAGTGCTGAATTCATGGGCATAGTTCCACAAACAAAAAACCACCACCTTGAGACAGACTTATCTTGAGCTCCGCAACAAAGCTAAAAAAACTAATAAAATGTGACAAAACTAATTACCATATAACCATGCAAGAAACATATGCTCACAACCCTCAAAAGAGGTTTCTGGCCCAGAAGTTATAGTTTATTGGCTGTTTGGGAAGCTCTTCCATCTCTTTCAACCTTCTGATTCAAAAGCCTGTGTTTGTGCTTGTTTCCTACCTTTCCTGTTACTAGTCTAATCCAGGTACAGATTTGCTGTATCCAGGACTCTTTGTAAGCTTCTGAGCTCCCCCCCCCCACAAGCCTTTCTGTGTTGGAGGGAAGCCTTCTAGCTTATCAGTGGGAGTGGTAAGCATCAAGTAGCCTATCTACCATGGGAAGAGTGGGTTTTAGCCCATAAATTATAGTTTATTGGCCGTTTAGGCAGTTTTCCATCTCTTTCAACTTGCTGGCTTAAAAGCCTGTGTTTGCGCTTATTCCCCACCTTTTCTGTAACTAGTCTAGTCCAGGTACAGATTTGCTGTATCCAGGACTCTTTGTAAGCTTTTGAGCCCCCCAAGTCTTTCTGTATTGGAGGGAAGCCTTCTAGCCTATCAGTGGGACTGGTAAGCATTAGGTAGCCTATCTACCACAAGAGGAGTGGTTCCCAGCCCAGAAATTGTAGCTACTGGCCGTTTGGGCAGTTTTTCCCATCTCTTTCAACTTTCAGGTTTAAAAGCCGCACTAGCGCTTGTTTCCCACCTTTCCTGTTACTAGCCTAGTCCAGATACAGAGTTGCTGTATCCAGGACTGTTGGTAAGCTTCTGAGCCCCGCAAGCCTTTCTGTGCTTGAGGGAAGCCTTCTAGCTTATCAGTGGGAGTGGTAAGCACTAGGTAGTCTATCTACCACAAGAGGAGTGGTTCTGGCCCAGAAATTGTAGTTTATTGGCCGTTTGGGCAGTTTTTTTCCATCTCTCTCAACTTTCTGGTTTTAAAGCCTGTGTTTGTGCTTGATCCCCACCTTTCCCATAACTAGTCTAGTTCAGGTACAGATTTGCTGTATCCAGGACTGTTTGTAAGCTTCTGAACCCCCCAAGCATTTGTGTTGGAGTGCAGTCAGTGGGAGTGGTAAGTACTAGGTAGCCTGTCTACCACAAGAGGAGTGGTTCTTGGCCTAGGAATTGTAGTTTATTGACCATTCAGGAAGTTGTCCATCTCTTTCAACTTTCTGGCTTAAAATACCACATCTGTGCTTGTTTCCCATCTTTCCTGTACCTAACCTACTGGAAAGCACTAGAAAGCCTTAAACTGATATAAGCCTTCTAGCTTAAAAGAGAAACTTTGGAGTGATTGAGGATCAGTTTTCTGTATTTTCTTGCTGTACTTAACGGTTTTCCGCCTAAATGCTGATTTTTAAAGCTTGTTTTTTTCACATATTGTACTTATTTGACTGCCTGCACTTTTAAAAAGTTGTTTTTTGTTTAAATAAATTGTTTAACTGTTGTAGGCTACACAGTAAAGTGTGATAGCCTTTTCTGATCGCTTGTAGTCGTTTAAAGCTGTTTTAAGTGTACTTTTTACTGTTTTTGCCTTATCTTTAAAATAAATAAATAAATTTCTTGTTTCCCGCCTTTCTAAGCTAGTATAGTCCAGTTTTCAGGCTAGTGCTGAATTCAGGGCTGTGCTACAAGTTTCTGAGTTGCCCATACCTTACTTGGATAGAGGGAAGTTTCTCTGTTCACCTGTGAGAGAGGGGAACTTTGAGCAGCCATCTGTCCCTGGAGGAGTGATTCCAGCCCAGAAGTTAGTAGTTTAAAAAATGCATTGCATGGTTTTGTGCGCCGGGCAGCACAGGTTAGCCAGGGTTAAATTATTCCTGGCTCCACTAAGTCTCCTCTTCAGTTTTTCACTTGAAACTAGTCTAACTCTCAACCTAAGCACTCAAAAAGCATCCTACAGTCCAGCACTTGCTCAGTCCTAATAGCAAGCACTAATATACCCCGACACATGACTGCCCAGCAGGGCAAGGCTCTTTATCCACCCCTCACCAACCAAGTGACTAAGCAGCTCACCCTACTATTCAGGCATGACCAAAGTGCAACTTCAGGTGTACTCTGCAGTCCAGCTGGTGAATCTGGGTATGTTACAACTGCCTCATGTACACAGACAGCTTTCTCCTCCTACCACAAAACACTAACATATGTGAGAGATGTAATTATACAGCTAAACTGGAGACTAATGTATCTCCACACAAGACTGGAACAGACAGTCATGAGGAGAAGGTTAACACTTGCACCACACCTCCAGCCTCACATAGACCTACTAAACCAGCACTGGCAAAAAATACACATAAATACACAAAATCATACTCAGAGGCTCTAAATAAAAACCTGCAAAAGCATCAGAGAGCTCCAAAGCAGACACCCACAAAGCCTGCACCTCCCGTCACAAACCAGACAACACATAAAACACAAAATCAATGTGCCGCACAATCACAGCCCTTAAGGTGAAATAACATACCTAACACACTAGTAATAGGTGACTCAATAGTCAGGCAAACTGACGCCCCACTCACTGGGCTGGACAAGGAGAAGGTTACTGTTATCTGCCTGTTGGGAGCCAGAATCCGCCACATAACACAAGCACTCAGGTCACTCCAGAACAAGTACTAATATGACTCTGTCATTGTTCATGTTGGTGTGAATGACCTGAGCCATACCTCCTTGGACTACATGAAAAGAGACATGGAATAGCTCTCTGATCATGTAGCCCAGGCTGGTATGACCCTGACCCTGAGTAGCATCCTGCCCTCACCAAGAATGATACCTCAGTATAAAGAAAAAATGATCAATTTTAACAACTGGCTAAGCTTCTGGTGTCATTCAAAGGGAATCCAGTGTCTGTCAGTCTGGGATGACATGCTCAACAAGCCACGTTGCTTCGCAAGAGATGGCTTGCACCTGTCACCCCTTGGCTTTCAAATACTGGCCAAGACTCTTGCTGCCCCCATAGTGCCTTTTTTAGGCAAGGCTCAAAATTCAAACCCACCTCCGTAAACACCACAAGTAAAAAATTGAGGTTATGCTACTCAATGCCAGGAGTTTAAATCTCAAAATGCATGCGCTCGAAGCACTCCTAACTATGGAGAACATCGACATCTGTGCAGTAACTGAAACCTGGTTCAAGGCTCCAGACAGCACTCCAGCACTACTGGGTTACAAGTCATACCACACATTTCGGCCACAGAACAAAGACCGAAACACAAAAGGAGGGGGTGTATCCATATTCATCAAGGATACCCACACTTCCAGGTTAGTGGCGCAGCATGATACCTCTGAGATCAACCATGTGCAACTAACATCGGGCAAATCTGCAATGCAAATTGTGGCCTGCTACAGATCACCCTCCATGACCCAGGACCACCACTCCGCCTTTCTGGAGACACTGGAAAACATGAAGGTCCTACCGAACACCCTGATCTTGGGAGATTTCAATTACCCTACCATTAACTGGGAAAACTACTTGAATACAAACTCCCAGGCTCAGCGCTTTCTGTAATTTATCAACTCAAATGCCCTGGATCAGCTGGTAAACTCCCCTACCAGAGGCCACAACATATTGGACCTGGTCATCACCAACATGGGCGACAGGTGCTCCGTACTGGAGGTCAACCTATCACTGATTCAGTCACACCATAAACTAATCACCCTGGATGCCCACACCCCACCACCACCCCCAACCAAGGAAACCACAGTGAAAAACCTTTCTAAAGCAAACTTCAACTTACTTAAGGCAGAGGTGGTAAGTTTCACAGCCCCCACACTAAAGGATAACACTGCCCAAGATGCAGAATCCTTTACAATTGCACTCTATGAGCACCTACAAGGATGCATGGATCATGCCATCCCTAGCAAAACCAAGACTCACTCTCCTAAGAGAAGGAAACCAGTCTGGTGGACCCCTGCCATAAACATGTTATACAACAAAAGGAGGAAACTAGTTCAGAAAAAAAGCAAATCCCAAGAAGGAAAGACATCCCTGATCAGTATCAGTAAGAAACTAAGGTCCCTCATAAAATCATCCAAGGCTAACTTCAAAAGAAAAATAGCCAAGGATTCGAAAGATAACCACAAAGCCTTCTTTAGCTAAGTCAAGAATCTAAGTGGCAAGTCGCAGATATGCTCTGAGATAGTGCAAAATAGCACAAAATATACTGAACCTACTGATATTGCCAACATACTGGCAGATAGATTCAGTGCAAACTTCACCTCCCTCTCACCTTCAAAAGTGCTCACAGCAATACCAGAAAAGTGTACTGTCCTGGAAATCACAAAAGCACAGGTGAAAACAGCCCTTTCAAAAGGCAAAAACACAGCATCAGTGGGGCCAGATGGTGTCCCAGGCTGCGTCTTGCACGAACTACAGAACAAACTAACCCCCCACTTAAACATGCTGTTCAACCTCAGCCTTTCCACAGGCTATGTGCCCATAGAATGGCGCACAGCAATGTTATTCCGCTCTACAAAGGAGGGGCCACAACTGACTCTGGTAACTATCGCCCCATAAGCCTGACTAGCCTGGTCTGCAAGGCTATGGAGCGCATCATCATGGAACTCATTAACAAAGACATTGGGAACCTCCAAACACTTGACCCGACCCAGTTCGGCTTTGTTAAGGGCAGATCATGCCTACTAAACTTGGTTGACTTCTTCGAGACATTTACCAGGGCCATAGACGAGGGGAAAGGTGGTTCACACAGCCTACCTTGATCTCGCCAAGGCGTTCAACACTATTCCTCACTCGGGTATTATAGAAAAACTCACCAGCCTGAACATAAACCCCTATGTCACAAGATGGGTTGCCAACTGGCTTACAGACAGAACTCACACGGTAATAATAGCAGGCTCCAGGTCTGACCCTAAATCAGTCACAAGTGGTGTCCCGCAAGGCTCAGTTCTGGGACCCCTACAGTTCGGCATATATTTCTCAGAAGTGCAGGCAAACACAGGAGGACTATGGCTAACCAAGTTCGCCGATGACTGCAAACTGGGAGCCATAATTGACCCTCCGGCTGACACTGACATCCTCCAAAAAGGCCTTACTGAGACAGACACCTGGTGTCAAAGTCATGGCCTCAAGCTAAATGCCAAAAAATGCATAGTCATCCCGTTTGGGAAAAACAAAACACCCACGAATTACCACATAGGCGGCAGCCCCCTTAATACAGAAGAGGTAATAAGAGATCTGGGGACCCAGGTAGATAGTAATCTCTCCTTATTGTCAACGTAGCTAGGAAATCCTTCTATGTGGCCCATCTAATTACTAAGGGGTTTGTATCTAGAAATAAAGAGGTTATAGCGCCCCTCTACTCGTCACTCATCAGACCCATCATAGAGTACAGTGCCCCATTTGGGATGTACCTCACAAGACACTTCCAGCAGCTTGAAAGACCACAAAAGCACCTCACCAAGAGGATTACTGGCCTCAAACATATGCCCTATGCAGCCCGACTGAAAAAACTCTGTCTGTACTCAGTGGCATATCGCTTACTCAGAGGTGATCTCTGCCTGACTTACAAAGCCATGTTCAACTCAGAATTGATGGACATGCTCCATCTAAAGAAATCCAAGTCACTGCGAGCCACGCACTCTAGTGAGCTAAACCTTGCCATAACAATAAATAGAACATGCTGGAGGGACAGATTCCTGTCACAGAGACTCCCCATGCTTTGGAGCAAAATTCCTAACTACATTAGGCAGAGCCCCTCACTAACACTCTTCAAGAGAAGCCTTGACGAATGAATGGGTAACAGAAAGTACACCCCTGGGATCACTTCATTGGCTGTGCTTAACAGAGGTTCATTTAATTAATCAATGGGGCGGCGAAAGCCGACACACTCTGGCTAGGCTTATAAATGCCCTGGGGCAGATAGCCTAGTACCTACCTATGAACCTAAAAATTCTGGGCCACTATAAATGCTTTACTGCACCCAGGTAAATCAGCTACTCCTACCCCTGTATTACCAAACAACCATGACAATATCCCCACTCAATTTAACAAATTCTTTACTGAAACAGTCCAAGCCCTAGCCAACACATAAAATACTACTAATAGCCCTTTACCTACAGAGACCCCTCCCAATTTCAGTACAACAAACAAATCCTCCAGTTTTTCCCTGGACCCAGTCCCCACTAATACAATTGTGAAACTCCTCAGAAAACTAAAACCAACCACTCTAGCAGCTGACAATCTACCTGCAGACTTCCTTCAAATAACCACCGAAGCTATAGCCTATCCATTGTCCATTCTTATAAATAGGTTCATAGGTTAATAGGTTGGTACTGGGCTATCTGCCCGAAGGAATATATTAGCCCAGCCATGTTGTGCGGTATTCACCGCCCCTTTAGTAGTTCCCTAGACCCTTGTACTAGCAGCTAGTACCCTTGGCACCTATCTAGTAGTGCTGTTGGTATGATCCCCGGTGTGAACTTTCTGTTACCCATCCACTCATCAAGGTTCCTCTTGAAGAGTGATAGTGAGGGGCTCTGTCCTATGTAGATTGGGACCCTGTTCCATAGTAAGGGAAGTCTCTGCGAAGGGAATCTATCCCTCCAGCATGTTCTATTCATTGTTGTATTGAGGTTTATATCCATAGAGCGTGTAGCTCGAGTAGATTTGGTTTTGCTAAGATGGAGCATGTTCAACAATTCTGGGTTGGACATGGCTCTCTACGTTAGACAGAGATTGCCTCTGAGAAAGTGGTATGCAACAGAGAACAGTCTTAGCTTTTTCAATCGTGCTGCATAGGGCAACTGTTTGAGGCCAGTAATCCTCTTGGTTAGGTACCTCTATGATCTCTCCAGCTGCTAGAGATGTCTAGCCAGGTACATTCCAATTGGTGCATTGTACTCAATAATGGGTCTAATGAGGGAAGAGTAGAGGGGCACTATTACATCCTTAGATCTTGATGCAAACCCTTTCATGATCAGATGGGTCACATAGAAGGATTTTCTAACCACTTTGGCAACATGGTTATCAAAGGAAAGCTGACTATCTACTTGGGTCCCTAGATCCCTTATTTCTTCTTCAGATTTCAGGGGATTACCTCCTATGTTGTAGTTTGCAGGTACTCTGTTTTTTCCAAAAGGGATTGCTACGCATTTTTTTGCATTTAGCTTGAGACCATGGCTTTGACACCATGCATCAGTCTCATTTAGGCCCTTCTGGAGGATCTCCATGTCGGCCGGAGACTCTATTATAGCACCCAGTTTGCAGTCGTCCGCAAACGTAGTCAGCCACAGCCCTTCTGTGCTTGCCTGTACTTCTGAGAAGTATATGCCAAACAGGAGGGTCCCCAGGACAGAGCCCTGAGGCACACCACTTGTTACTGGTCTGGATTCAGACATAGATCCCACTAGTCTTACTTTATAGGATCTGTCTGAGAGCCAGTTTGCGATCCATCTTGTGATGTAAGGGTTTATGCCCAGGCTGGTGAGCTTATCAATAATACCTGAATGGGGAATGGTGTCAAATGCTTTAGCAAGGTCAAGGTAAGCCGTGTGTACCTCCTTTCCCTTATCTATACCCTGAGTAACTGTCTCAAAGAAATCCACCAGGTTCAGGAGGCATGATCTGCCCTTGACAAAGCCGAACTGTGTGGGGTCCAGCGACTGGAGGTTCCCAATCTCTCCATTTATGAGTTCCATAATGATTCTCTCCATAGCCTTACAGATCAGACTGGTCAGGCTTATTGGTCAGTAGTTTCCAGGGTCAGTTGTGGCCCCACCCTTGTGTAGCGGGACCACCGTTGCCGTGCGCCATTCTATGGGCACATATCCTGTGGAGAGGCTGAGACTGAACAAGGTATTAAGATGCAGGGTTAATTCCTTTTGGAGCTCGCATATGACACAGTCTGGGACACCATCTGGTCCCATGGAGGCAGTGTTTTTACCTTTAGATAGAGCCTTGTTAGCCAATGTATCAGTAATAATTGGACTTACACAATCCCCTGGAATAGTAATAGGCCCTGCAGGTGGTAAGGGGGGGGGGGGATTTGCACTGAACCTGTCAGCCAAGATGTTGGCAATGTCAAAAGGGTCAGTGTATTTTGTTCCATTTTGTACTAGCTCAGAACAGACCTGAGCATTGCCATTTAGGTTTTTGACATAGCCATAGAAGGCCTTATGGTTATCCTTGGCAACTTTCTTTTCAAAATTAGCTTTAGTTGACTTGATGAGGGCCCTCAATTTCTTACTAATGCTGATCAGGGATGATGTTTCTACTTGAGATTTGGCCTGTTTTTGTATAAGTCTCCTCCTTTTATTGTAAAGTTTGCTTATGGCCAGGGTCCACCAGACTGGTTTCTTCTTGCTTGAGGAAGGAGTCTTGGTTATAGTTGGGATAGCATGGTCCATGCAATCCTGAAGATGCATGTAGAGTGCCTTGGTGTAGGATTTCCACATCCTGGATATCATTATCCTTTTGCAAGGGAATAGTGAAGCTTTCCACTTTGGATGCAAGTAGTTTGAAGTTAGGTCAGTATCAGAATGTAAAGTACCTCACTCCTGAAAAATATCACATATTATACCACTACACAAAGGGGGTAAGTCCCTTGAGCTTACCATCCACTGCCCTATTGCAATCCTATCACCTCTATCAAAAATAGTAGAGAGAGTAGTTCATTCTCAACTATTGCAGTACCTCCTTAAGAATGACCTGTTATCCACATCCTAGCATGGCTTCCATCCTTCCCATAGCACTACTACGGCACTACTCTCCTTTGCCAACATTGTCAAACACCATAGAAATAATGGACTATTTGTATCCTCAATATTTTTAGACTTATCAAAAGCCTTTGATATGGTGAACCATAGTATGCTTCTAGAAACTCTATCTTCCCTTAACGTAAGCCCCTCCACCATATTCTGGTTCAATAATTACTTATCAAATCATCAGCAGGCTGTTCTACGGCAAGAACAACTGTCCCCCCTACTACCTGTAAGCATAGGTGTCCCACGATGGTCCATACTAGGACCTTTGCTATTCTCACTGTTTACTAACCAGATAATGCCTCAGTAGTACAATATGCAGATGATACCACTATTATATGTGCCTCTCCCACCCTACAGGAGCTAAAAAACATAACCCAGAAAAACTTTTCCATAGCAGAAGCATGGCTCACTAACATAAAACTTGTTCTCAATCCCAAAAAAAAAAAAAAAACTCATTCTCTTTAGCCCTGGTAGATCTCCTCCAATAAATAATGATTTTACCATAACATCTAAAGATAACACACAAATCACCCCAACAACACACACAAAACTATTAGGCATTGAAATTGATAATAATCTAAAATTTGACATACGCATAGCCCAAACAATTAAGAAAGTAAACAAAAAGCTTGGTCTCCTATACAGGAACCTACCAAAGCCACCTTAGCAAGGACTCACCTCTTATCCATTCTCCTTTATGCCACCCCATCTTAACTAATCTTAGCCACACTGAACTAAGCAAATTGGAATCCTGCTACAACAAGATTGCCAAGTTTGCTACCGATGCTTCTCATAGATCCCATTACTGTCTAGCCCTCAAGCAACATAACTGGCTTGAGTTACCCCAACAACTCCTACTCAACCAACTCTCAATAGCTCACAAGCTCTACTACTTTCCCAACAAAACTCCTGCACTTCAGAATCTAATTCACCCCTACACCACCACTAGAACCTTAAGATCTAGTTCTCAGAACCACATAAATGTCATGAAACACAAAAATGATGCTGGTAAATCTCTCTTTGCCTGTTTCATTGCTAGAACATGGAATTCACTTCCAAACCACTTAACTTCCACCACCTCTACATCACAATTTAAAAAGCTTCTCAAAACCTACTACAGTAATAACTGGCATTGTTCATGTTACTCCCCAGGCTAGGCCATACCACTGCACTGTTACTAGGATTCTGCTAAGGATCAAAAGGTTGCTCCCCAAGTCCCACTTGTAAAAATATTTACATGGGTATTAGCTTACTACCAGAAATTTAGACATTGTTAATCTCTGCTATCTATACTCAGATATATTCTTAACATGTATGGCTCTGTTTTCTTCTTTGGTACTATTTCTGTCTCCTTGGAACTGTAGTAGTGTTGGGAACTTTTCTCCCCAGGCCTACCTATGCTCAATTGTAATGTATTTTTAATGTATTTTTAACATGTATTGTACCATGTTTCCTTATAGGTTCATAGGTTCATACTAGGCTATCTGCCCTAGGGCATTTATAAGCCTAGCCAGAATGTGTTTGGCTTTCGCCACCCATTTTAAATTTATTTTGCTATGCCCTTTTTCGAGGTTAGTATACTGTGCCTCTGTCTAACAGTGACACAGAAGTGATACCCGGGGTAAACCTACAATCTCCCATCCACTCATCAAGATTCCTCTTGAAGAGAGTCAGTGAGGGACTCTGCTTAACCTGGCCTGGGATTTTATTCCAGAGTGAAGGGAGCCTCTGGGTTATGAATCTGTCCCTCCAGCATGTCCTATTTATTTCAGTGCTGAGGTTCAAGTCTCTCGAGCGCGTAGCTCGATGGGGATTTGGATTTTCTGAGGTGCAGCATGTCCATTAATTCCGGGTTGGACATGGCTTTATATGTCAGGCACAGATCGCCTCTGAACAGGCGGTATGCCACTGAGTAGAGCTGGAGTTTCTTTAACCGGGCAGCATATGGCATCTGTTTGAGCCCTTTGATCCTCTTGGTGAGGTACTTTTGGGGTCTTTCCAGTTGCTGCAGGTGTTTGGTAAGGTACATCCCAAATGGGGCATTGTACTCAATTATGGGCCTGATGAGGGATGAGTAAAGAGGCACGATGACGTCCCCTGATCTAGATGTGAATCCCTTCATGATTAGGTGGGCTATATAAAATGTTTTTCTGACCACTTTGGCCACGTGGTTGTCAAATGAGAGATTGCTATCAACTTGGGTCCCCAGGTCCCTAATTACTTCTTCTGTACTTAATGGATTACCACCTAAGTGGTAATTTGTGGGCACTTTGTTTTTGCCAAAGGGGATGACTATACACTTTTTGGCATTTAGCTTGAGGCCATGGCTCTGGCACCAGTTGTCTGTTTCTATGAGGCCCTTTTGGAGGATGCTTGTGTCGACTGGAGAGTCGATTATGGTGCCCAGTTTGCAGTCATCTGCGAACTTGGTCAGCCACAGTCCTTCCGTGTTGGCCTGTAACTCCGAGAAATATATACCGAACAAGAGAGGTCCCAGGACTGAGCCTTGTGGGACACCACTTGTAACTGCTTTGGAGTCTGACATGGCTCCAGCAATTCTAACCATGTGGGTTCTGTCCTTGAGCCAGTTTGCAATCCATCTAGTGACATAGGGGTTTATATTTAAGCTGGTGAGCTTATCTATAATGCCAGAGTGGGGTATTGTATCGAAGGCTTTTGCGAGGTCCAGGTAGGCTGTGTGGACCACCTTCCCCTCGTCAGTGGCCTTGGTGACTGTTTCAAAGAAATCAACCAGGTTTAAGAGGCAGTATCTGTCCTTAACAAAGCCGAACTGGGTAGGATCCAGTGTTTGTAGGTCCCCAATATCTTTATTTATGAGGTCCATGATGATCCTTTCCATAGCTTTGCAGACCAAGCTAGTCAGGCTTATGGGGCGATAGTTTCCAGGATCCATTGAGGCACCACCTTTATGGAGTGGGACCACTGTTGCTGTACGCCACTCTTTGGGCACATGTCCTGTAGTAAGGCTGAGATTGAACAGTAGTTTTATGTTTGGGTTTAGCTCTTCTTGGAGTTCATGTAGGACACAGCCCGGGACACCATCTGGTCCCATTGATGCTGTGTTTTTTGCTTGGAGAGGGCGGCTCTTACCTGAACATCTGAGATGTCAGAGGGGCAGCACTCTGCTGGGATAGATATTTGCCCTTTTGGTGGGGATGGGGGGGAGAAGTTTGCGCTGAACCTGTCAGCTAGGATGTTGGCAATGTCTGTGGGTTTGGTGTATTTTTTGTCATTTTGGACTAATTCCGAGCATATCTGGGAATTACCACCCAGGTTCCTAACATAACTAAAGAAAGCCTTGTGATTATCCTTAGTGTCCTGTGCAATTTTTCTCTCGAAGCTGGCCTTAGACAATTTTATGTGTGCCCGTAGTTTTTTGCTAATAAGAAGTCTAGTCTGGACCATAGCTTATAACACCATGTTATGTTGGAAAGGATCATCATGGTTTATAAGTTGGTGACACCAGGGTGTTATATGAGACTGTTTTATCTTTTTTAACTGTATTAATGTTTGGAGCTTTTCTCCCTAGGCCTCCGCTGAAAATGGACCTGTGTCCAATCGGACTTTCCTGGTAAACAAATGTAAAATAAAAAATAAATAAAATAAAATGAATAAATTTACATATAAAAATTGTCTTTGAGTTATTTAAATGTAAATCTGTAATGCCATATTCTCTTATGTAATTATCGATTTTTAATAAGAGTTTTGATATCTTTTGCTCAAAGGATTTATAGAATTCTGCTGTATAGCCATATGGTCCAGGAGTTTTACTTGTTTTCAGACTATCTATTACTGAAAGTATTTCTTGTTGTATGAAGGGAGGTTTAAATGAGTCCTTTTGAGCATGACTAATCTTTGAAAAGTTAGATTCCTTAAGAAGAGATCACTAAATCAGTAGTTTTTAATTTTTGTGGTCTGTTTAAGTTTGAGTGTAAATCTTCAAATGTTTTAATAATTTTTTGATTAGTATTATATGTATTGTTTTGGAAGTCAATTTCTGTTATCACAGAGGCCTTGTTGTTTCCATTAATTAACCTCACCAATATTTTTGATGGGAGTTGTGCCCAATCTGAAAACTTTGCTAGGGTTTTCATTTCTGAGGAGAATTTGTTCTGTGTGTATGATATATAAATCTTTTTGTAAGTTTTTCATTTGCTCTTCTAGTAATGAGTTTGGGTTTTTTTTGGATTGATTCTTCTATTTTGTTTATTTTATCTTTAATTCTGGTCCCTTTTTCTTTGAATTATTTTTTATAGCATGATACTTTATTAAAATTCCCCTGATTTTAGTTTTGCTTTCTGCCCATTGTACATTGTATTAAATATCAGTCAGAGTCAGGTCATGCTCAAGTTCCTTTAATATATTATTAATTTCCTGTATTATATATTTTTTCTGTAGCAAGTTTGGGTTTAGGAACCAGTTTCTACACCCTTTTTTTAAAACTAAGATCACTAGGCCAACTTATTTTAATTGTAATCTTCGAGTGGTCTGAGAAAAACCTAGGGTCTGTACAATAGTTTATTAGCACCTTAAAGAAAATCTCAGATATCAGAAAGAAGTCAAGTCTGGACCACAGCTTATAACACTGAGAAAAGTATGTGAATTTTGTTGCTGACAGATTTTTGTTCTGGTAGCAATAATAGTCAAATAAGTTAAAGTCTGTTATTAGGTCATTTATCACGAAAGAGGTCTGGGTGTTATAAGTTTTGCTTCTACTTGTTCTATCTGATACAAGATCAGTGATAACATTCTGGTCACCTCCTATAATATAGTAACAGTTTGGAAATCTAATTAGAATGTTATAGATTTCCACGACAGAGTCTTGCTGTTTTGCACATGGACTATACAGATTCAGGAAAGGATGTGGTTTCTGTAAACTAGAACATTTAATTGAAAAATAGCACCATCTTCCATTTATATCTGAGTTCTGAAGTATAATCATCTCTTTAAATGAATTTTTAATTAAAATAGCCACCCCCTTACTATTTGTTTTACTACCTGAAGCTATTATTGTATTTATCCATTTTTTCTCTTTCTCATGCCTCTAATCATCCTTTAAAATATGAGTCCCTTGTATGAATATTACATTTGTTTCTGATTTAAATGCTAAAAGCATAAAAGGTTTTCATTTCTTTTTATCTTGTTTCCCTTTCACATTCCATGGGTCAATTTTCCACATCTCGATTTTCTTAGTATTTTCTTCTTAACACTAATTTGTTTAGATATCTTTTCCTTATAATCACTTGAATAACATTTTTTAGTGTTGACAAATGTGTTTCTATTCATGTATCATTTAGTTCTTCTAGTTCTACCCCCATACCTACCCACAAAACTACCTAGTCTGGAAGAGAATAACAGTTTACGACCAAGAGGTATGTTTCTTCTTTTTCAAGTTACAGTTAAACATTTCTCATACCACCCAATAATAATTTTTCCAAAACCTTTATACTACCAAAAGTGGTGTTTAGGTACACTAAGATTAGCATCACCTTTCCTGTTGTGCAGCACCCTAGTTTGAAAGTATCATCCAAATTCTATATCTTTCTTTTAAAGTTATATTTAATTATGATTGACCTTATTTAAAATGTTAAACTCCTTTCCGTAATTGTGTGTCTCTGCCTTATACATTGATTTAAGAGTTTATTGAAGATTTTTTTCTTAATTTGTGTTCTTTCATAATATTTAATACTTCATGGATCAGATATATGAAATGACACCTTCCTATTTATTTTCACTTAAAGTAGTAATACATTTGCTATGCAAACTACATGAAAAGAGACATGGAAGAGCTCTTCGATCCTGTAGCCCAGTCAGATATGACCCTAACCCTGAGTAGCATCCTGCCATCTCCCAGAATGATACCGCAATACAAGGACAAAATGATTGACTTCAACAATTGGCTAAGCTTCTGGTGTAATTCTAAGGGGGATCCAGTATTTGTCTGCTGGGAAGACATGGTCGACAGACCACAATGCTTTGCCAGAGATGGCCTGTACCTGTCACCCTGGGATTCCGGATACTGGCTAAGGCTCTTGCCACCCCTATAGTGCCTTTTTTAGGCAAGGTTCAAATAAATTCACCACCATAACAGAAACAGGCAAGCAAACACTGAGGGTAATGCTACTCAATGCTAGAAATCTAAATCTCAAAATGCACTCCCTCAAGGCATCCCTAAAATGGAGAACATCAATGTCTGTGCAGTGACTGAAACCTGGTTCAAGGCTCCAGAAAGTACTCCTGCATTACCAGGCTATAATTCATACCACACTTTTTTGGCCACCTAACCTGGACCAGAACACCAATGGCGGAGGTGTGTCCATATTCATTAAGGATATCCAAACCTCCAGGTTAGTTGCTCAGCATAATGCATCTAAGGTTATCCAAGTGCAACTAACTCTGGGCAAAACTGCAATCTAAATTGTAGCTTGCTACAGATCCTGCACCATGCCCCAGGATTCCCACTCCTCTTTTCTTGATATACTGGAAAATATTAGGGTTCAACCAAACACCCTAATAATTGGCGATTTCAACTACCCCACCATTAACTGAGAAAACTACTGATGTACCAACTCCTTTGCTCAACACTTTCTGGAATTCATAAATTTCAATGCCCTGGATCAACTTATCTACACCCCCACCAGGGGTAACAATATCCTAGATCTAGTCATTACCAACATGAGTGACCGGTGTTCTGCAATCTAAATTGTAGCTTGCTACAGATCCCGCACCATGCCCCAGGATTCCCACTCCTCTTTTCTTGATATACTGGAAAATATTAGGGTTCAACCAAACACCCTAATAATTGGCGATTTCAACTACCCCACCATTAACTGAGAAAACTACTGATGTACTAACTCCTTTGCTCAACACTTTCTGGAATTCATAAATTTCAATGCCCTGGATCAACTTATCTACACCCCCACCAGGGGTAACAATATCCTAGATCTAGTCATTACCAACATGAGTGACCGGTGTTCCACACCTGAAGTCAACTCCTCGTTGGTCAGATCCAACCATAAGTTAATCACCCTAGATATCCACATCCCGCCCCTACTCCCCATTAAGGAAACCATGGTAAAAAATTTCTCCAAAGCCAGCTTCATGCTTCTTAAGACAGAAGTGGCGAACTTCTTGACACCCATGCAGATGGACAATACAGTTACAACTGCTGTATCCTACCCAGATGTACTCTATAAGCGCTTACACAAGTGCATGGATAATGCTATCCCAAACAGAACCAAGACGCTATCCTCCAAAAAAAGGAAGCCAATCTGGTGGTCCCCTGCCATAAATAAATTCTACAACAGAAGGAAGAAACTGTTGCAAAAGAGAGTAAAATCCCATGAGTGAAGGTGCTCCCTGATCAGCCTCTGTAAGAAGCTGAGATCCTCCAAAGATAGCTATAAAAACAAAATTGCTACTGATTCTAGGGACAGCCACAAAGCATTCTATAGCTATGTCAAGAATCTCAATGGCAACATCCAGATTTGTTCTGGGTTACAGCACAATGGCATGAAAATTACAGAATCAACTGATATTGCCAACATCCTGGCAGATAGGTTCATTGCTATCTTTACACCCTCTCACCCCAAAAAGGGTCCATATCTATACAGGAAGAATGCAGAATCCCTGTAATAACAACTTTGCAGGTAAAAGCTGCACTCTCCAAAGCCAAAAACACAGCATCCATGGGACCGGACAAAATCCCAGGCTGTGATTTACATGAACTTCAGAATGAACTGGCTCCCCATCTATGCACCATGTTCAATCATAGCCTCCGTCAGGCTGCCCACTGAATGGCACACAGAAACAGTTATCCCTCTCCACAAAGTGGGGGGGGGGCACCACTGATCCCGGGAACTATCACAGTATTAGCCTGACGAGCCTGGTCTGTAAGGCCATGGAACGTATCATCATGGAGTTCATAAATAAAGACATTGGTAACCTCCAAACTCTGAATCCCACCCAGTTCGGGTTTGTGAAAGGCAGATCATGCCACCTGAACCTGATCAACTTCTTTGAGGCAGTCACCAAAGCCGTAGAAAAGAGTAAGGTGGTTGACACAGCCTATCTTAACCTCGCCAAGGCTTTCGACACCACGCCCCATTCTGGAATTATAGCTAAACTCACTAAACTAGGTATAAATCTCTACATCACAAGATGGATTGCCAACTGGCTCACTGACAGAACCCACACTGTAAAAGTTGCAGACTCCAAATCTGACTTCAAGCCAGTGACAAGTAGAGTACCACAGGGTTCAATCCTGGGACCTCTCCTGTTTGGTATCTACTTCTCTGAAGTACAGGCTAACACAGAAGGCCTTTGGCTAATGAAGTTCGCGGATGACTGCAAACTATGAGCCATAGTCGAATCCCCAAATGATGTGGACATCCTACAGGAGGACCTCAATGAGACAGATGCCTGGTGTCAGAGCCATAGCCTCAAGCTCAGTGCCAAAAAGTGCATTGTCATCCCCTTTGGTAAAAACTCTGTACCCATGAACTACCACATAGGCGGCAGTCTACTTAACACCAAATGTGTGATAAGAGACCTTGGGATCCAGGTGGACAGTAGTCTCTCCTTTGATAATCACATCGCCACAGTAGTCAGGAAATCCTTCTATGTGGCACACCTCATCACAAAAGGGTTCTCATCTAGGAAAAAATAGGTCATTGTTCCCCTCTACTCAATCATTAAACCCATTATAGAGTACAACGCCCCTTTTCGAATGTACCTCACAAGACATCTGCAGCATCTGGAAAGGCCACAGAAGTACCTCCCAAAGAGGATTACTGGCCTCATACAGATGCCCTA
Source organism: Protopterus annectens (assembly GCF_019279795.1). Taxonomy (NCBI): domain Eukaryota; kingdom Metazoa; phylum Chordata; order Ceratodontiformes; family Protopteridae; genus Protopterus; species Protopterus annectens. Next base: position 863,110,667 of record NC_056745.1, read on the forward strand.
TACTGACCGTCTCAAAAAACTCCAGCTTTACTCCGTAGCATATCGCCTACTCCGAGGTGATCGCTTCCTAACATGTAAAGCTGTGTCAAACCCAGAACTGTTGGACATGCTCCACTTAAAGAAATTCCTGTCCCTCTGAGCCACACGCTCCAGGGATCTAAACCTTGTCATCATAATAAACAAAACATGCTGGAGGGATAGTTTCCTGACCCAGAGACTCCCCAGTCTGAAATAGACTGCCCGTACATGTCAAGCAGAGTGCCTCTTTGGCCGTCTTCAAAAGGAACCTTGATGATTGGATGGGAGAAAGGAAATTCACCCCAGGGATCATGTCAGTTGCCCTGCTAGACAGGGGTCCAGGGAAGTAAATAGTGTGGGAAGAAATAGCCAGGGAATTGTTATGGCTAGGCTTGTATAGGCCCTAGGGCCGATAGCTTAGTACCAACCTATAAACCTTGTTCTTGTTGTTCTTCTTTCGGCTTTTCCCGGTTTGCCACAGTGGAACTCAAGTCTGGTAATGATTGGCAGTAGATTTTTTTACGGCTGCTGAGGTGCCAGCTCAATGTCCAACCTTCAACGAAGGCATGCCCATTCTATGCATGTCTTTCGAACACCACTCGACCACGGGAAGGACATGCAGACTCCACACAGAAGGCGCTCCAGCCGAGAATTGAATGGGAGAACCTCTTGCTGTGAGGCAACAACACTACCTCTGCACCACCGTGGCTTCCAACCTATAAACCTATGAACCTACAAAGTCATGAAAGCAGCAAATCTGGGCTCTGGACTATTCTGGTATAGGAAAAGGAGGGAAACGAGCAAGACAGATAGTATTTTTTTTTGTGAAATTAAACAGAAAAATGCAATTTAACAGTAAATATGCACAGAAAAGGCTATTGAACTTGAGTGTGAAGCCTACAACAGTAAATGCAGTTTAAATTATTAACTTTAAGCTGAAATCAAAGTATTGATTGATATATAGTATTGCATCATCTTAATAAGAATGAGTTTGTAACATGCTCATTCCTTTTTGATAAACAGCAAAGACATTTTTTCTAAACAATTAAAATCCGTAAATTCTTGCACAAAAAACATCTGCATTAGCTTAGAATTAATGCCAGCAACCATGAAACTATTCAATTTGTATACAGTATTGCATGGTCTTAATAAGAATGAGTTTGTAACATGCTTATTCTTTTAAAAGTGAACACATATCATGTCTTCATTGTTTTTAGAATACTGAGTCCTCAAAGCAATTATAATCATCAGGTTATTCAGTTTCAGAACAGGGAAAAACATTGGCAACCCTAAATACTAAACATAGCACACGTTACTAATATGTTTCTATTGACAGTAGCACTGAAAAGCCAGCACTGCCTGGTTTGCAGTCTGCAAGTTATATCATGTAGGAGTTACCAGATATTGCAAGGGTTATGGATCTTTATTTATACTGTAGTTAAGCCTCTTGTAGTGAAATGTGTATAACTTGCTTCGTAATTATCAGAATTTTCTGCATGTCTATAATTTTCCAAAGATAACTGCAAGAACAAATTAAGGCAGTAACTTAAAGTTTAACAGATTGACTTGGCTCTAAAGAAATAATAACATTTTTAACTGGTATATAACATTTTAATATTCATCAACACTTATTTAAAAAGTGCCTGAAGTTTACACAAAAATGCCTTATCACTCTATGTCATATACAAAGAACAATTAATGTGTTAGTTGTTGCACATTATTTTCTGCAAGACTGAGTTATATACCCTGTTAGGGCTGCTTGTATGCTAGGTAAGAATATAAAAAGAAATTTACCAATTGTAAACAAAAAGAAAAATTAGAATATGTAGGTCTTACTTTGCAATTTTCTTATTATGTGGCAAATATTCTATGTTTCAGCTCCTTTAATAAATCAGAACATATAATTTCATATAGCCATGCATTTTTTATCCTATATCATTCAGGATTTTACCATATTTATTTTAACCATTTAAGTGAAATTACTAAATTGAGCAATTTATATTCTTTCAAAGTCCACGTGCCTTTATATAACAAGGTCACTTAAAGATTTACCAAAATGAAAGCATAGGTTTGCACAGAGTTAAAACCATTCATTACCATCCATAGATGATTTGTATTTATAGTCAAAAGAAAGACATTTTCATCTGCCATTCTCCATATTTTACAAGTTCAACTTCCAGTAATTCTTTTTGATCTGGTGGGGTTTCTAAAGTGGTTCAGAAAGACTGGTTTTCATTGTCAACTTGAGTCAATTTTAAGTAAGAAGGAATGTTGTTTTTACTTTAAACATTAGGTTTCTGAGACATATAATTAACTTCATTTAACTGCTAAATATAACAAAAATAACGTATAATCCGAGGGGTGAACACTCCGTTGCGAGAGAATAAAAATAAAATAAGTAATAAAGTAACAATATCACAGCGGAGTGACCAGGCAGGAAAAAACAGAATCTCTGAATCCTTCACGTATGGAAAATATGTATATGTTTATTATAACAAACAAACGGTACCCGCTTTCGAAATCAAGCTTGATCAGACCTTACTAACACCAAAAAAGACACTCCTTTTATAAACATTCAAATTTCCAACATCCAATTGGAATAATACATCAATTAAGGAAGTATTTAAATATTTAAAAGGAAAACTCATGAAACATCACAAAAAATCACAAATAATAATAATAATAAAAACATAAATTGCACTTTCTGCTCTATTTAAAAATAAATACAATAATAAAATAATAAAATAATGTAATATAATGTGATGTAATATAATATAAAATGTTAATTTCTGAAGACTTCTCTTCTTAAGCAGGGGAGAAATTACATAATTGTTCCATTAACACTGGTATCTATCGTAAAATGTGTCATAGGAATGCCTTTTTGTTTTGATCTAGTATGCATCCGGGTTACCTTTTCCAGAACTTAATAAAGGGCCAAGGGATGAGGGCTTCTAGACTGAATCTCACATTGGAGGGCTTTCAGGAAGAGATTAGTAACCTAGAAGAGAGGTTACTGGAGAGGGGATATGGTCATGAGGAAATTTGTCAGAATTGGTTGGGTTTGGATAGATTAAGAGCTACTACAGCAGCTCCCTATTTTGGACCCACTAATGGGGTGATTGTGGAAGCTGGCAGTGAATCTAATAGGAAAATGGAGGTGTTAAGATTCCTCTTTTTTATACTAGTGACCATAGAGAGCTTTCTGATTTGTTTGCACAGCATTGGTATATCTTACAAGTTGATGCGAGTATTGGTGAGATCGTAGGTGAGAGACCTAGTTTCCTATATAAGATCAGAAAGAACTTGAAAAGGTTACTCTGTCATGAAAGAGGTCCCATTGTGATGAACACTGGTTTGGGTGTTACATTACCATGTGGAAGTTGCAATTTTTGTTCTCTAATTAATACTTCCAGCATTTTCTATCATCCTGATTTATGTAGAGAGTTTATTTTACATGCCCATGCTAACTGTATGACATCTAATGTGGTCTATTTAGCAGAGTGTGCTGTCCTTTAATTCATTTTACGTAGGCAAGACCAATAGGGTCCTACGTGACAGGATCAGAGAACATATGTATCATATCAATTAGAAATCAGAACATAATGCACTCTCTAAGCACATTGGTGAAACACATACATTTAATTTTAGGGTTGTAGAGATTATTCTACCTAGTGTTAGGGAGGGTGACATTATTACTCATACAGAACATAGGGAAACACCGTGGATCATCATGCTTAGGGCAGATAGGGGGAGTGGTTTAAATGAGAGGGCTTCTATTAAGCCCTTGCTTAAGAAGAGAAAACTTCAGAAATTAAAATTTTATATTATATTACATCATATTATATTACATTATTTTATTATTTTATTATTGTATTTATTTTTAAATAGAGCAGGAAGTGCAATTTATGTTTTTATTATTATTATTATTATTTGTGATATTTTTGTGATGTTTCATGAAGAGTTTTCTTTTTAAATATTTAAATACTTCCTTAATTGATGTATTTTTCCAATTGGATGTTGGAAATTTGAATGTTTATAAATGGAGTGTCTTTTTTGGTGTTAGTAAGGTCTGATGAAGCTTGATTGCGAAAGCGCTTACCGTTTGTTTGTTATAATAAACATATATATATTTTCCATACGTGAAGGATTCAGAGATTCTGTTTTTTCCTGCCTTGTCACTCTACTGTGATATTGTTACTTTATTACTTAACTGCTAAATAGCCTACTTTGAGGGGTAAGGGGAGAAAAGAATGCAACCTTTGAAAAATGTCTATGCTTATAGTAAGAGGATCCTCCAAGGTATTTGAACATGGTACACACATCATTCCAATTTTTAGTTCCTCCCTTCAGTTAGGAGAAAAAAATGTCCCATCTGTGCTAATGTTTCTTTTTTATATACTTCCAGGATTGCCTCATTACAACAAAGCTTACCATTTACACCTGTTGAGATTTTATTCAGATTTTAGCATCTGGGAATTTGTTAAAGATTTTCATAAACACTGCTTTTGCTTCTTTTGCCATTTCAGTCAAATGTTTAACATCATTATATTGGAAGACTAGTGTTTGGATACTTCATCTGGAAGTTTATTTTTTTTGTTGGCTATTACATAAGCGCAGAACAGAGACAGTTGTTGCCTTTGCTGCTTTATTTGAAAGGGTAGGTCCTGTGCAAATGTTATTTTGCTTCCATTCCACATGATATGATTTTTTTGTTTGTTTGTTTGTTTTTTTTTTTTTTTTTGCTGATATGAGAATTTTGTAAATATCTTGGGTGATTGAGTAACTTTGCATAAATTTGTCTGGTTCTGTCTAAGCTCTGTGTTTTGTGTAATGCTCAATGTGCTATTTCAATCACCATCTCAACCAGCTTCTGAATCTTCTTCTAAAAGACAGCCCATGACTTGTTTTATTGTTTATTGTGCTTGTCCATATTTCTCTGGGATGCCTCAAATTAATATATTATTCATTTTTCCTTCTGCTTCTTGCCTCTAAGTTAATGAGTTTTTGTTGCATCTCATAAATCTTTTTAGTATTTGGTGCATTGTCTTTTTGGATTTGGTTTATTTTTAACTAATTTTTGGACACTTTACCCTCTGTGATTTCTAGTCATTAAGCTCTTTGACTTAATGTGTGTCCAACCTCTAAAATTTGGTCAGAAAAGTTTTGAATGGCTATTTGTAGAGGTAGTAATGCAGATTTCAGGTTATCTAGTTTAGGTGTTTGCTCTACTTTTGATTTTGTTGATAGTTTCAAGTTCTCTTGTAGTTTTGTGGTTCTCTGACTTTTGGTTATGGTTTCTTTTTCAAACATAACTTGTGAGTATTTGGTTTTAATCATTTGTGTTTCAATTATTTCAGCTTCATTCATCATTTAACTAATTCGGTCTATCTTTCTTAATTTCTTATCCTTTTTAATGTACTGTATCAGGTCAATATCTCATGTTTGTTCTTGCACGGTATTCTCAGAGAGAAAGTTTGTTTCACCCTTTACAGGATACTCGGATTAGCTCTTTACAAGAGGCATCATGTGGTCGTTGTTGTAATACTTATTATTAAGTATTATTTACCAATAAAAAGCTCTTTGTATCTTCTTTTTATTATATTTTTTGTGATTTCTGTTCATCACTTTGGTTAGCTCTGTCTACACTTTTTTTTCCATTGCTGCTGCATCAGGCCATTTTTTCATTTTTCCTCTTGGCAGAGTATTCTTAGGGAAAAAGTTTGTTTCACCTTTTATAGGATACTCGGTTTAGGTCTTTACAAAAGGCATCACTTGGTTGTGGTTGTAATACTTATCATTAAAAAGCTTTTTAGATCTTTTTTAATTTACTTTTCATGGATTTCATTTGTCAGTTAGATTAGCTCAGTCTGCAATTTTACTTTCCATTCTAACTAAGACTGCTACATCCGGCCATTATCTCATGTTCGTACTTGTATGGTGTGTCTCAAATAAAATTTGTTTTGTATTTTCTAGGATATTCAGTTTACCTCTTCATTGTAGGCGCTGTTATTGTCACGGGTGTTTTATTTATTGAAAAGAAGTTTTTTCAGACCTTATTTCAGGGCTTACATCTTTTTGCATAGCCGCACTGCTAAGGTATTCACGGAATTGTTGCAATCTTTGAACCCCCTATATTTAGCTTTCTGTGTATTATAAATTCTTTTTGTTAGCATAGTTACACAACTGTGGAATGTCGCTAGTTTAAAACCCATTCAACCACTAGTTGAGTGTGTCCCTGCTGCACCTTCTTAGGTCATTGAAGTAGTGCCTACACTGTTCTCTTGTGTGTGGGATGCCAGTCAAACTTGATACAGCCTTGGCCATACTATTCCAAGGCTCAGACTTGCACTGGGAGCCAGAATCATCCCCCTGCAGAAGCCTTTGGCTGTGGTGCTTCACCAGAAGTCCAGTAAATATTCTGGACTCCTCAAAAACTCACATCTGCATCCTAAATTGGGCACCATCCCCTCTAACACCAGACATGTATAATCCCAAAGCAGTGCAATAACAAATAATGATTTCCCACCAAATCCTTTTCCTCATGTTTATTGGCGGTACACAAACCTGAGAAAGGATGCCAGCTACATATACATGATGTTAAGTGAAGATTAACAATGTGAAACAGAGAGGAAAGCAGTTTTAAAAATTGGAAGGTTAGTCTGACACTTGACCTTAGTTTGAAGGGTGTCTGCTACTGTAAGTGTTAGGTGATTTAACTTTGCTGACATGGACTGGGGACATAAATTTCATGACCTGACACATTATACACTGCTAAAACTGACCTATGCATAAGGGACAAAACATTTTCATCCACAGCATTGATTTTTCCATCTCTGTCACAGAAGAAGTACTTCTCAGACATAGTCTTAAATCATTTATGAATACAGATGACAGATTGAGGTGTTAACCATGTATGTGTGTGACCTGACAAGGTGTATGTGTGTATATATATATATATATATATATATATATATATATATATATATATATATATATTTATATATATATATATATATATATTTATATATATATATATATATACCTGCATGTGTCTTATTTAAGTGTGAAGGCCATCCAAGTCCAAAAAGCAGAATAATACTTACAGAAACATAGTAGACAGTATACCCTCAGTCATACATCTGAACCTTCAAAACACATTAAGGGTGTCTTATCCTTCATACTTCATATGTATGCTACATATATCAGCTCCACTATTTATAATTATGTATAAAGTGTTATCAGTGATATTTAACATATTGTGAAATGGTACAACAGTAAAAAATGTCTGGAAATTCCTGTATTAGAACCCAGAACCATGTGTATGGCAGTCCTACACTTACACATGTTGCCACAGGAATATTAATGTAACACTTGGATATTTTCCTGTTCAGTACTATAAACTGAATTGCCACAACGGCAAAGATATGTTGCACTTCCTGTATTAGAATCCAGGACCATCTGTATTACAGCATGACACTTACACCACCACAGAAATAAATAGCTGTAGAATTCCCTATTCATTCTTATCCTCTTGTGTGTCAACTACTGCACAACACTGCTTAGTGTGTTTGTGCAATGCAAATGGAATGAATAGAATGTATCCATATTGAAATATCTTGACTGTCCGCTTCCTGTGTGGGCCAATAACCCAGGTTTGGGCACTGCTAAGCATTGTACAAATGAGATAAGCACAGCTAAACATGACATTCATTGTGTTTCTCCATTTACCCTGTTTGCTCTAAGCTGTGCACCATGCAAATACTGGCATAAAAAAGGAAAATTGCAAAAAAAATAAAGAAAGAAAAGAAATCTATTAAATAAAAAGGATTATAAAATGCATGTTAGTATACATGAAATATTTTTGCACAGATTTGTATTTGAACTCTCACTCCAATGAACCTTCAAAACACAGTAAGGGTGTTGTATCAATTTTTGCTACAGAAACAGCTCTGCAGCAGAAAATGAAAATCATTGTGCATACAAGCAAAAGCAGCATCATCCACAATATTAAGAAAATGCATGACAGTTGTTTATACATGTATTCATTTCAGATGTGGTACAATGAGTGATCGCACAACCATTTATGACTATTGCTTGCATACATGCATCTTTGTCTTATCTCTCTGTGTTTGTTACTCATGCTTGTCTTATCTGACCAGTTATCTAAGACATGCAGTCTGTAAGGCATTCTGTATCATTGTCCTTAAAATGTGTGAGAATATTAAATGGCAAAAATGTACAGTTGTCAAGAAATGAAGGGGAGGTTGGATGTTTCTGAACAGAAACTGTGAAATGTGTGCTGCTTACTTACATTTAAAAAAATGATACAATTAATTCTACATTTGCAAGTCTAAACTGGCTGACACATCCAAAGGAGTTACCCACTGGAGGTAAGGGAGTCTGAACTGTTGCTGTGTTTTCCTTCTCCCTACCATTAATCATTCACAGTTCTCCCTACCACTAATCACTCACAGTTGAAATCTATTAGCAACAAACACTGAGGGAATGCCTGCACTGTCTGATACATGGAGTCAAGTATTTGGGATTCGGCAATTCTAATGAATGCACACCTCATTTGCATCTTCACTATGCTCACAGCCCTAAATCTGCACTATAAAAAGGGGAACCCTGTAGCTAGAGAACCTAAAGGGGAGGAGACTTGTTTATGCGGATAACACAGAAGAAGATCTTACTTTGGGATTTATTTGCACAGAAGACTACTGATCTTGATAAGGTATGCTTGCATTTTTCTGCTATATTCTGGATATGCTGAAATTTCACTAAGAAAAATCTGGTTTTATATATGTGCATTAGTAAATACTAGTTTTATCTGTATGCATTTCTTAGAAGTGTACTGATGGCATAGGCATGTTTGTCAGGGCACAGTCTTATTAACTGTCATCACAAGTGCTAATGTTACCACTGTTTTTCTCTTTAGACTCTTCTATTGTTATTTCCGTGAAATGTAAATGTCCTGTACTGTCAATGGCACAGGGGTTCTAGTCTTCTAGGATAGCCCATGCACACATATAGCGGAATGCTGAACACAGGTAGACATGACTGGTGATTGCATAAAATTGAATGTTCTGTGATAAATGTGTACACATGTTTCAGGGACAGTTTGTTTGATAGCACTTTTAGTAGTTAACTGACTGTTAGCAAAATGTGTCATTTGCCTGTTATTTTGAGGTTTGGGGAGACAAGTTCTATTTCTGTGTTGGCACAAATCAAACTTGCTATTGTTACTGTCCTTGTTTTGGATCTGACCTTGTTTTGTGTGTGACTGTAATATGTTACAACCACATAATTAGGTGGCCAGAGCAGGACATATGATCAGGTGCAACATAGGTCCACTGACATGATTTTACATCAGCCCAGAGGAGATCAGCTGTAGTGGTCTGTGAACAGATTGCTATGGGGGGGGGGGGCTGCTACACAACCACCACTGACACCAAATGAAGAATTCTTGTTCACTGTCAGGGATCCAGACAGCTCAGTGGACAGTGCACAGGAGCATGCCACTGATGTTGGTGCTGCTGTTTCAGGAAGGACAGTTATGTCCCAAGAAGAGCTTCTAAGTAGGTTTAGCTATCTTAATTGTTAAATACTTCTTATATAGCAAAATATTGACTGCAGTTGTTTAACATATGTAAATTATTTTTGGGGGGATGTTTATAGACTGATAAAGTTACCCACACATTCTGGTTGATTACACATGGGGTTTAGGTGGACATGTCATCCATGTTCTTGTTAAAAGTATCATTAATGGACATATAAAGGGCAACAAGTTTTAACCCCCTGTGTTACTGTTAATTGTGATGATGGTGTCCTTAACTTTTGCTTAACTTCTTCCAAGACCATCCTCCAGAGGGGAGCTTGCAATCATCTGTACACAGTAAGCCAAACAGTTGTATGTCAGTAATGATGAGCAGTTGAAGGAAATATTTATTTTGTAATGTGGGTGTCAAGATTGTTGTGTGTATTGCTGTACTGTCCATAATAGTGGCACTACTGTTAGCTTATTACCACATATTGGACTACAGTAGTGTTGGCGTTAATTTCTTTCCTGTGTTTTTTGCTTATTGTTACAGGTGATCCTGACATTGGAAGTGTGGGACTCATTCCACCTTCAGAGTATCAGCAGACTCTGATAATGATGGTGGGTAAACAGAGGCACAGTTGGGGGGTGCAGAGGTTGAATCTAACACTGAGTTTGACATTTAGTCATCCCCTGTAATTCCATCTGACACAGCCAGTAGGCCTACACCAACCCATTCCAGTGAATCCACAGATATTGGACAGGTGGAGGGTGAGACACTTGATCAGGGTAGTGTGGTTCCTGCGGCTTCAGTGCCTGTTGACTCTGGCCATAGTCAAATTGTCGGCAAGGTGCCATGCAGGAGGATTGTTAGGTTTGCTCGGAGGAGGCCTGTTGTTCCTCCTTCACCTAATCCAGGTGTGTCTTTCCATGCCATTCATTGTATTCTTAGAGCCATCATGGAGGGGCGGACACATTCCAGTAGGTCCTCCAGAGAAATGCTTAGGGCTAGAGATGAGAAACAGGTTGACATGTGTGACTACCCCCACCATGTTGCCAAGTCAATTGAGTGGATGAATGACATGTTGGAATGGGCAGTGTCTCTGATGGAATGTGTGCTTGGAGGGAGACAGCATCTATGTGGGTATAGGTCAGCCACATCAGCTGATGTTAGCCAATGTGGCCATGCCCAATCACATTCCCATGGTGGCACTACATCCACTGCTCCATCAATTATTGAGGTGTCCACACTCAGAAATGGCAGGTCATGGAAACATGGTCCTGGGTATCCTCATGAGGAGAGCTCATCAAGTAGACATCAGTCATGTTCAAGTAGCAGCAGTGCATCTGACCATGGGTGTGGATATGCTAGTGCAACTCCTGGCAGACCCACTTCTTGTAGTCAGGTGCAACAAGGGTGCACTGCCACCTCTACGATGCACAGCTCACACCTGTCTGACATACCAAGACGAAGAGCTAGCACAGAGCTTGGCTGTGTTCTTGCAGACACTCACACACCAATTTCACCTGGAGGGCCCATACAGACACACACACACACACACACACACACACACACACACACACACACACACACACACACACACACACACAACAGTTACATGCCATGAGGCTTATGGCTTATTCTGTCTCAGTGGCCATTTGCTACTTTGTCCAAATGTCAGCTTGTTTCTCTTTCTTGCTCTTGTACACTCACTTACCTTTTCTGCTAGCCTAGTCTTCCTGACTGCCACCCCCCCAACACCCTCTGCAAGTGATGATAACTGTGCCATATCCTTGTTTTCTATCTCTTGAATTCAGAGATACATAAGTTTTGTGTCTGATGCTCAGGGTGCATAGCTAACTTAGTGCTTAATGTATCTGCATTTGTGATGTTGTTTTGTTAACTGTACTTTTGACATATTTTGGTCTTACAAAGTTTGACAGTTGATAGAATCAAAGCAGTTCATTGCCACAGTATTTTAAGAACCTCCTGAGGATTATGCTGTCTGAAACTAAAATGTGTCTCATTATTTTCTAACTGCTCTCTTTAATGATTTTCCAGTCCAAAGTATGAGGCCAAACTGAGGAAATTTAATGACCATCAGTACTTTTAAGAAGTATGAATGTGTGAATCTTTGATGCTTTAGGACCATTACTTGATAGAAGACATGTATTCACATAAGTCTCTGCTGTCATTGTTAAAGTCATTGCTGTACAAATCACTCACCTTTTACATTCTTTTAATAAGTAGCAATATGCAAGGATATGCCAATAATTTGTATTATTATACAATTCTGTTTTAACACTCCAGATTCAACAAATACCTTCTAAATCCAGCAGTTGCTACAGTTTTGGTTCAGGACTGAGTCTGTCTGATGCTAGGACTACACAGCCATTATATGGGTACATAAGGTTGTGAGCGTTGCCTGGCATCAATGTTATTATATGTATGTGTGTAGAATGAAGGTTTTAGCCCCTTAGGTGGTGAGTGAGTATACTCAGGCAATTATCATGACTGACATGTCTGGCACACCTCCCAGCTGTATCAGATGTTCACTAGGAGTGATATTCTACAGAGTCATTTACAGAGGGATGCAGGTTATACACTAGAACTGTAGTGAGTGAGTATGCCTCTTAGCCAATGCAATGGCATACTGACCATGCCTATGTGTGCCTACACCCACAGCAGCTCCAGGTTCCCCCTCTGACTCCTTACCTGCATGTGGCTGTGGTGACCTTGCCATTAGTAATGGGATGCGTGCCTCTTCACCTTGTTGATCCTGCTGAAGCTGTTTTCTGAAGATGATATTGTGAATCATGGCACAAATTGTGAACATTTCCATACATGTACATGGATCAGACTGCAGGTCTCACTCAGATGTATATAGACAGCAGAACTGCGACTTCAGTAGCCCAAACATATGGTCTATGATATTTGTGGTTTGAGCATGTGCCTCATTATGCATTCTTCAGCAGGTGTGTATGCATTTCTGATGGGCATCATGAGCCACAGTTCTAGTGTATAACCTGCATCCCTCAGTAAATTACTCTGTAGGATATCACCCCTAGTGAACATCTGATACAATTGGGAGGTGTGCCAGACATGTCAGTCATGGTAATTGCCTGAGTTGCCAGCACACACATTCAAGATGATTCCCTTAGCATTACACATGACTTGGTAGTTAATGGACTGGAAGCTCTTTCTATTTATGTTGACTCTTTCCTGTTCCCTGGGTGGTGCCTTGATTTCTATGTGTGTGCCATCTATAGCACCTAGTAAGTCTGGGTAGTGTGCTACAGGGTAGAACTCTTGTATATTTGTGGCCCTGTCCTCAGTAGTACAGAAAAAATATATGTGGCCTCTGGCATGTCGGAGCATAGCATTCAGGAAGTGATGGAAGATCCTGGATGCTGACACCTGTCACACCCCCATCATGTTCCCTGTTGGTCTCTGATTGGTTCCTTTAGCTAAAATTCCAAGTGCTGCACATACCTTTGTCTCCACTGGTATGAGTTCCCCTTAGTTTGCCCTGGGTCTGAGTTGAGGATGACAGAGGTTGCAGTGTTCTGTAGTGTGTCTCTATCCACCCTGTAGCACTTTACAGTTTCCACCTCATCCAGATTGTGATAAGTTAACTGGGGTCTGAAAATTCGTCTCCTTCTTGGCCATAGTCTGTTAGCAGCAACTGAAGCATAGATTTCAGCCTGTTGGACATACATATGAATTAAACAATAACAGCTCCTTCCATTCTTTCTGTGTAGAATCCTTTTCATTGCTGTATTCCAATAGGTTTTGGAATTTGCAGGGAAAGCCAGCACTGAGTCTACATGGCTGCATTATAGCTTATTGAATAGCTCCTCCATCTTGGATTGGTTGATTAGCATACAGTTCAGCTGCTTATGTTGTAATTAGCATGCCATCGTGTTTACAATGGTTGTGCAGCTCAATAAACTGTGTAGAGCCACTTACCGAATACAAAACTGTGTGCTGCTGTGTGCATCTTATAGGTTCAAAGCCTAGCCCATAGTTTTGTAGGCTTACGCCACCCTTTAGTATATTGGTCAAGATTTCTCTTGAACAAGGCCAGCGAGTGCTCTGCCTCCATATATATTTTTTTTTTACAGCATAGCAGGAGCGCCCTATTAATAGCCGTGTCGAGGTTTTTCTCTCTCCACTGTGTTGTGGCTGGCGGATCTGATCACCTCTGAGCAAAGGTAGGCGACTGAATATAGAGCTGTTCTTCTTTCAGTCGGGCAGACAGACAGATGTTTGACTTTTTATTTTTTTGGTGAGGAACTTTGTGGCCCTCTCCAGCTGCTGCAAGTGTCGGGTCAGATACACATTAATGGGGGGGCATTGTAATCATCATGGGGTCTGATGAGTGAGTATAGACTATGACCTCTCCCTTGATCTGATCTAGATGAGAGTTCATTTCAAGGTAGTGGGCCCAGGACTGAGCCCTGTGGTACACCCACTTGTGACAGGTTTTGGAGTCTGACATGCGCCAGCACCATCTTATGATGTATTTTAGCGGACCATGTAGGATTTATTGAATCTCTCTGGTTGTCTGTTATGATGAAATGTTCTAGATTATGTAACCTTGAAGTATCTAGCAATAGAGTCAAGAACATATTTCTTAGAAGACGCCTAAAGAGACATAATGCTAACTGTGTTATGTGTCTTATAAACACTATAGTAAGAATAAGCATTACTCGTAAACATAAACTTGACTTCTGTAAAATAATCTTCCCTTTTCCTACAAGTCTAAGATGTATATTCTCTGCATAAAGGAGAGAATCAAAGAGATAAAGTGGAAGAAAACTCCTGTCATATAAATATTTTGTAGTGCCATGAGGCTTTCTAAATAATGTATAATGTATAATGAATGCAATTATCAACAGTAGTAAATTATTACCAAATAATTAATATGCTGTCTGTTTGATTCAGCAACCAATTTAAAATTAAATACATTACTTTAAAGACAAGAGAAAATATATGGAGCTGTTTCCATACTTCATCATTCAGAAAATTAAGATCATCTATGCAATGATAATATCTAGCTGCATATTGAGAATGAAAATCAGATCTATAAATTTATTCCTTTTCAGAAAATTCTATCAAGAGATTGTCATATGAAGGAGCAAAGGAAGCCCTGATGGCTGTACCCACCAAATGATGAAAAATGGGGCCATTAAAAGTACTATGTATATGTTTGTGTAAGTGTATATATTTTGTATTTATTTTATATTTGTTGACCAGGAAAGCCTGACTAGGACAGAGTTTATTTCCAGAGGACGCCTGGGGAGAAATGCTCCAGCTGCATGCCTTTGGAATGTGGGAGGAAACCGGAGCACCTGGAGGAAACCCATGCAAATGCAGAGAGGGCATGCAGACTCTGCACAGAAGGCACCCCAGCTAAGAATCGAACAAGAGAACCTCTTGGTGTGAGGTGACAATGTGAACCGCTGCACTACTGCACCACCCATTATAATGTGGCATATTAGTATATAGACTCTGAACATCAACTGTACGTTACTATGTGGTTTGATTCCACTTCACATCTTGTAATTATGCAACAAATCAGTAAAATCCTCAATATAGGAAAACAAAAGAGTTAAATTAAATGATTATTGGTAATATGTCTAATATTATCCAAAATGTTCCCACAATTTAATTCTAGGCATCCAGGAGGATGCAAAATGTCTTTAAGGATTTTTTTTTTTGAAAGAGAGTAAAAATCAATATTTTAAAATAATCAGCAGCAATGTTTTGGGGAACATCTCACTCAGACAATGACCTAATTAGGCACCTTTGTGTGAAAGACACCTTATGGAGAGATTCTGCATGTTAGACTTGCAGTAAAAATCACAGCAGAAGTAACTGCATGGTATGTTTTAATGTCCTGCAAATGAGACATACACATATTTAATTACTGTTAAATATTTGAAATAATATTTGTACCTTTATCTGCTAGTTTAGTAGCTAGTTTAGTAAATAAATCTCAACTATTTTTCAAATTTAATGGAATCTGGCATTTATTTTTGGTAAATTATACTGTAACGCATGACTATTGTCCAAAAAGGCATTATACATTTAATCAATATAAAATTTACCATTGTGGAAATCTTCTGAATAAATAACTATTAAATGATGGAATAAAATTATTATAATTCTGTGCCTTATAATTATATTCCCATTATCTGAAAAATTATAAATAACATTCATGCATAGATTTTAAGGAATTGTCTAAAGCATGTTGTTGAATATCCTATTTCTTGTTATGCTAATCGCATAAAAGATGTAGCTTTCTACAAATGTTAAGAACATTGGAATGTAATGCAATGTATGTAAATGAAGTAACACAGTAAGAATGAACTTTTAACCCACTTTCAAAATACAGTAAGCGTTTCAGGAAAATTGCAACCAGAATTATTATTTACCTTCTTCTCAGTAAAATCATCCAAATGTGTGAAGACATCCTGGGAAAAGAAATGAAAACAGGTGTAGAGGAAAAATGAACTGTTTTTAAATTATTGTCTATACCTTTTCATAGATGGTTGGTAAACTTCTCTGTCGATATTAACTTGTCTCTTTTCTTCCTCTCTTGGTATGAAAATCCGGATTTGGTATGCAAGCTTACACCATTCTCCATCAATGGTTTTCATCCATTTATTAACTCTTTTCTGAAGAAATGTTTTATTCTGTTATATTTTTAAGGTTTTTAATCTTATCACCAACATTCCTCAACACTTGTTGAACTTGTATGCCATATAATTGGTGTAGAAGCTGATCCCGGATACTTTTTCCATTATTTTCAGGCACTTTATGTCTACCATTATTCTTTCACTAAATATTTTAATCCAAGTAAGCATATCCTGATGATCAGCCAAAATCCATCTGTCTGCAAACATTTTATTGTGCTCATCACATAGGTTAAAAGGTGTTGTAGGATCTTAAACGTACAGACTTTATATAATATAATGTCCAACTCCAGATATTTTTAAGTGTAGTGTGATTATAACGTGTTAATAACTTGTACCATATGTTTAAATAATCACAAAGCTTTTTAGATGCAGATGAATTAGATGAGTGAAATGTTTAAAATAGTTGTAAATTGCATTCATATCTCTCACCAAAAAACATTGTAGAAAGATTTTGATACATGGATATTGAAATGTGATTAGATATGGTATATCCTGGATTCCAATTGCAAGTCTGAGGGCTTAGGATGAGGACTCAAAAATGTAAGTGTTATTAGAGTAATACATGCACACATATGCATATATGAGTGTACTTTAAAATATTAAATAGCAAAAGGCTGAACATCAAAATATTGATGGCAAAGTATCTAAACTGTATAAATAGAACAAAACAAAAAAATAATGTTTTTGCATGGGGCAAAAAAAACCTGCACTGCCCATGTGAAGAGCTATGCCCCAAACCCACTGCTCATTGTATATACTAACTCCAAGATGTCCCACAACAAAATAATGTTGGAAGAAATAAGCATACAATTACTCGATTGCTTTTGCTGGCATTATTGATGCTGACTATTGCAGGAATATCTCTCTCTCTCTTTCTATATATATATATATATATATATGTGTGTGTGTGTGTGTGTGTGTGTGTGTAGATACCTATACACACACACACACACACACATATATATATATATATATATATATATATATATATATATTAAAGAAGCCAATGTTCCCTAGGGAATGAAGCTGAGGTATCAAAGCATTCTGAAGTAAACGTTACCACCAAGGCT
This sequence comes from Protopterus annectens, assembly GCF_019279795.1. Taxonomy (NCBI): domain Eukaryota; kingdom Metazoa; phylum Chordata; order Ceratodontiformes; family Protopteridae; genus Protopterus; species Protopterus annectens. The sequence goes on from NC_056745.1 coordinate 863,127,998, forward strand.
GAAGGCTCTTCCGAAACAGCCCTCTGGACTAAAACGCCAAAATTATTAGCGTTCTAAAGTAAACGTTATTACTAAAGTTGAAATTTCTTCAGAATCAGCCCTCTGGACTAAACGCCAAAAGTTGCTTACAAAGTCTTGCTGTTCCTCAGCTGTCACCAGTAAAACACTGTTAGTTCCACTCGTTGATACACGGAAACCACCATTCGGTTCAACAAACTTAAAACGAGACTGTAAATCCAATAGTTGCAATAAACCATACGATAATAAAATAAAATCCAGTTTATTGTAAGTGCTTTCACGGCTGATACACGCCGCTTCATCAGACAAACAAAAATGAGATAGAAAACATTTTAGATGCCATGCATCATGTTATCATCCAATAGATACAAAGTATTTCATCTAGTTAAGTGCGTACTTCCTGTTCAGCTTGAATTACGTATATCAAATACTAAACCAAGCTGCAAAGTTAACAATACTATCTAAATGCTTCAATAAAGCAAGGCGCACCAATAAATAATTCATGTATCAAATAATATATCCTTACATAACTATGACATTAAAAATAGACAATAAACAGGAAAATTATTTAAAAATCCTTACAGAGAATCAATATAAGAATACATATTAAACTACAATTATACTGACAATAAACAATTCTTAAAAACATTCTATACTTTTACTAAATTAATCAACGACTAATTATACATCAATTATAAATACCTAATTCTATTCTCAGTAAGAATATAAATATATAGATATAGGAAAATCTTAAAAACAAACCCCCAGGGCTGGAATTTAATAAAATGAAGATAATTAACGCTAAAAGTTAAGATCAAACTATAGGATAATTCCTATAGCATTAGAATCAAACTAATGTGTCATTTTGAACCAAGAATGGTGTAAAAAAGATGTTTAAGTATATTTAACTAATCAGTGTTGATGATACAATTATTTGCAAGATGCTCTAGGCCAGGTATTGCATCTCTGAAAAGAAAGAAAGGGGACAGACAGGGGAAAATGCTGTAAAGCTAGTATTCGGCCCTACAACCTAAGAACTAGATGATTTCATCTTGAAAATGTTACATACCCCATATCTTCCTAAAACTTTCACTACTGAAAAATTGTATCTAAAATATAGCTATTTAGATATACCCCTTTAAAATATATAACTATTTAAGTGTTCTCCCTTTTAAATATGGTTTGATGGATAGTACCTCATTCAGTCCCTTCCCTCTGTGGGCAGCTAACCTACAAATCCACCCCAGTTCAGCTTGCTCTGTTAAATTTACTAAATTGCCTCCTCTCAGATTAGTATCCAATACTTGTATTACTTGGAACATAAAAGTATGCAAATTCCCTTCATTTAAGGTATGTTTGGCAAGTGCACTATATTCTTCGTGTCTATTTAGACAGTAACCATGATCCCGTATACGTTCCCTAAGGGACCTGGTTGAGAAGCATAGTACACAATGGGCTATATAAATCACATTCCTAGTTGCACAATCACTGTCATAGTTAATGGTCCAAAGATGTCCTGTTTCCGGATGCCTAAAATAGTGAGATTGATCAATATAGGCACATTGTGGACAATGTCCACATTTGTTGGTTCTTTCAAAACCTGTCCTGTTTTTGATGGTCCTAGTCATGGCCCCACAGAGATGTCGTTTGAGACTACACATGTTACTAAACGTAAAAGATGGAGCCTCACCAACTAAATCAACTACTTTGGTGTCTGCAGTGAGTATATTCCAGTTCTTACTAATAGCCTCCTGCACAACAGGTAATTTACCACCAAATGGTAAGACTATACTGACTGGACGAAAGACCAATGTACGAGTAGAGTTAATGGTGGATTGGGGAGGTTCTGAAAAATAGGGTTTGGCCCTATTGCATCTAAGGCCATCCATCTCAGAATATACATTCTCGATCTCAAAATCAGAATAACCTCTACTAATCAGACCTTCACGTAGGGTATCTAGCCCTGCCATATAATCATTATGTAAAGTGGATAAACGTGAAACACGCATTGCTTGGCCTTTTACTATGTTTCTAAAAATGTGTGAATTATGCATACTGTCTCGATGGAGATAGGCTGGCTTGTAGCATGGTTTACGATGTATCCTTGTATTAATCTGGATACCCGTCCTAAACACGGTAACATCTAAAAAATCCATATTCGTACTAGAAAAATTGATAGTAAACTTCAAATAACTGCTACAAGTATTGACCCAGTTATGGAATTCCTCCAATTCACTGACTGTTCCCTTCCACAAGAAAAACAGGTCATCAACAAACCTTTTATAGAATATTATGTGTGAATTGGGTACTATATATTCATCCTCAAAGGTCGCCATGACAATGTTGGCATAGCTGTTAGCACAGCTAGTGCCCATGGCGACCCCTTTGACTTGTTTGTAACAATTATCAGCATACAAAAAAACATTATTGTCAAGAACTAGTTCCATCAACAGAGCTAAATTCTCAATGCTAGTGCTAGACATGTCAGAATGCTTGGATAAGAACCTTTGTAGACAACAAATGCCTTCATAGTTAGGGATGCACGTAAATAGTGAGGTCACATCCATCGTAACAAAGATAATATTTTCAAAATTCAAGATAGGAGAAGAAGTAACATACTTAAACAGATCTTTTAAAAAATGTTCCGTGTCTTGTAATATAAAAGGTGAACACTTCACATAGGGTTTCAGCTGTTGATCCAAAAACATGGAAATTGGTTCTGTTAACCAGCCTGCACTAGCTACAATTGGTCTAAGATCTGGTTGTGTGGCATTCTTATGAATTTTAGGTAAACCTGAAATGGTTGGTATTAAGGGATGGTCAACAACCATAAATCTATATGTATCCTCAGATATAGCCCCTTCCACCTTGCTTTCTCTTAAGATGCTATCAATGTTTTCTTTCATGGAATGAATAATCTCAGCAGTAACCATTGTATAAGCATCATCGTTGAGCAAACTCATCATTTTGGTATGATAATAATTTACATCCAAGACAACTACAGGTCCTCCCTTATCGGCAGGACGTATGACAATATTATTATTAGATTTAAGACTATAAAACGCTTCTCTCTGTGTCTTAGTTAAATTGTTGTTCTGAAGGTAGTTGCTGAAAGTGAAATTATTATATAGATCTTTCTCTACTGCCTGTATAAAAATCTCAACATTGGAATGCATAGGAGGCATATAACAGCTCTTTTTTTCTGAGTAAGGGACAGACATTCCCATTATTATCATTGTGCAATAATTTCAAACATATATTCCTAGCAAATAATCTAATTGCTATAATAATTTGTCCCAAGTCCAAATTCGAGGTGGGAACAAAGGACATGCCTTTGTTTAAAAGTTCATACTCAGATTCAGAGAGAAAATAACCAGATATGTTGCATACAAGTGAACTCATGTCCAAAATTTTTGTAGAGTCTGTTGGTTTACCTGTTGTATGTCCTTCTTTTTGGCAGCGTGACAGCTGTCGCTTTCGAGAGACCGTTTTCTGTTTAGCCGTATAGGAAAAGGGGCCTCGACGGGATTATGCATCTCAACTCTGTCAAGTTGGATTTTCCATCGAACTGCTCCTGCTAAACCAATACTGGTACTGGATAGAGTAGAATTCCCAATGTCGGTAATAGGCAAACTGTCTACAACCACATCACTCGGTGTGGTATAGACAGACGGAGCTGCGTTCTCCATAGGTGAAGTAACGATATTAGATCCAGTCACATTTTCATCTTGTGGGCATGGTACAATAACGGCTGATGCTCCTGAAACAGGGGCATCCTTATTGGCCGATGTTAGACTAGAGGCTTGTCCGTCCCCTTTCTTTCTTTTCAGAGATGCAATACCTGGCCTAGAGCATCTTGCAAATAATTGTATCATCAACACTGATTAGTTAAATATACTTAAACATCTTTTTTACACCATTCTTGGTTCAAAATGACACATTAGTTTGATTCTAATGCTATAGGAACTATCCTATAGTTTGCTCTTAACTTTTAGTGTTAATTGTCTTCATTTTATTAAATTCCAGCCCTGGGGGTTTGTTTTTAAGATTTTCCTATGTCTATATATTTATATTCTTACTGAGCATAGAATTAGGTATTTATAATTGATGTATAATTAGTCGATTAATTTAGTAAAAGTATAGAATGTTTTTAAGAATTGTTTATTGTCAGTATAATTGTAGTTTAATATGCATTCTTATATTGATTCTCTGTAAGGATTTTTAAATAATTTTCCTGTTTATTGTTTATTTTTAATGTCATAGTTATGTAAGGATATATTATTTGATACATGAATTATTTAAGGGTGCGCCTTGCTTTATTGAAGCATTTAGATAGTATTGTTAACTTTGCAGCTTGGTTTAGTATTTGATATATGTAATTCAAGCTGAACAGGAAGTACGCACTTAACTAGATGAAATACTTTGTATCTATTGGATGATAACATGATGCATGGCATTTAAAATGTTTTCTATCTCATTTTTGTTTGTCTGATGAAGCGGCGTGTATCAGCCGTGAAAGCGCTTACAATAAACTGGATTTTATTTTATTATCGTATGGTTTATTGCAACTATTGGATTTACAGTCTCGTTTTAAGTTTGTTGAACCGAATGGTGGTTTCCGTGTATCAACGAGTGGAACTAACAGTGTTTTACTGGTGAGAGCTGAGGAACAGCAAGACTTTGTAAGCAACTTTTGGCGTTTAGTCCAGAGGGCTGATTCTGAAGAAATTTCAACTTTAGTAATAACGTTTACTTTAGAACGCTAATAATTTTGGCGTTTTAGTCCAGAGGGCTGTTTCGGAAGCCTTCAGCCTTGGTGGTAAAGTTTACTTCAGAACGCTTTGATACCTCAGCTTCGCTCCCTAGGGAACATTGGCTTCTTTAACATAACTGTTTTTCTGGACGTGTGGTGGTTTTTAATATATATATATATATATATATATATATATATATATATATATATATATATATATATATATATATGTATACACACACACACACACACTATATATATATATATATATATATATATATATATATATATATATATACATACACACATACATAGATAGATAGATACTTATATATGGAAACACTCATTATAGTCACATGTTTGTAATAATGAGCATCAATAATGCCAGCAAAAGCAAAGGAGTAATCATATGCTCCTGTCTTCCAGAATTACTTTGTTGTGGGAGGTGGTAGAATTGTGGGGAGGAGGAATTTGCACTTCTGTATACACACACATATAGTTACAATTCAAAATATATTATGCTCAAAATGTAGACAATGTTTTTAACTGCTCAAAATATAGACTACACAAATGACTGAATACAGATTTGGGAGAATTTAGTAATGCTGAATTAATGTTTTATGTAGTGTGTATACATTTAAGGGTGGCTGTGGTAGTGCAGCGGTTAGGGTTGTCACCTCACAGCAAGAGGTTCTCCAGTTCAGTTCTCAGCTGGGGTGCTTTCTGTGCAGTCTGCATGTCCTCTCTGTGGTCATGTGGGTTTCCTGTGGGTGCTATGGTTTCCTCTCACACTCCAAAGACATGCAGCAGATGGACTGGCCACTCTAAACTGGCTATAGGAATGAGTGTGAGTGGAACAGATGAACTAGCATGCCAGTGTTAGCTACCTGGTGGTGTAAACCTTGGCTCAAGGTGACTGTCACTGCTGAAGTGGCACCCTTAACCCCATGTGTAAAAATGGGAAAAGCGTATGAGGATGAATGGATAGTGCATATATATTTCGTAGACTCTAGTAACACTGAGTTAAGTTTTATATAGTACATATATATTTGGTAGACTCTAGTAACACTGAGTTAAGTTTTATATAGTGCATATATTTATATTTATCTATCTGTGGGTGCAGTGTGTTTGATCATACTTTCATTACACTGAACATTTTGTTAAGAAAATTGTTTTGTCGAACTGCACATTCACCACAAGATTGCAGCATTTTTTGGGGGACTGCTATACAGTGAGCTATGGGATTTAACCCTCTCCACACTGTATTGTGATACTGGAGTTGGTACATAATTATCTTTTCCTTTTTTCAGATTGAGTTTCAACCATTTGTGGCTCATGTAGTAATGAGTTGGAGATGTACTATAATATGAACATATATACTGTAAATTCCAACATTACTGAATCTCACAGGTTCATACGTAGGTACTAGGCTATCGGCCCAAGGGCCTACGTAAGCCTAGCCAGCAAGGTTCCATAGCTTATGCCACGCACGAAAGTTATTTTCCTGTGCCACTGTCAGCAGAGACACAGAAGTGATCCCCGGGGTGTATTTCCTATTTCCCATCCACTCATCAAGATTTTTCTTGAAGAGTTATAATGTAGAACTTTGCTTGACATAGATGGGTAGCCTGTTCCAGAGTATGGGAAGTCTCTGGGACAGGAATCTATCCCTCCAGCATGTCCTGTTTATTGTGGTGACAAGGTTTAGGTCCCTAGAGTGTGTATCTGGGAGGGATTGGGATTTCTTTAAGTGTAGCATGTCCAACAGCTCTGGGTTTGACATAGCTTTATATGTTAGGCAGAGATAATCTCAGAGTAGGTGATATGCGACAGAGTAAAGCTGGAGTTTTTGAGGCATTCAGTGTAGGGCATTTGTTTGACGCCAGTGATCCTCTTTGTGAGGTACTTCTGTGGCCTTTCCAGCTGCTGCAGATGTCTTGTGAGGTACATTCCAAAATGGGCGTTGTACTCTATAATGGGTCTAATGAGTGAAGAGTAGAGGGGAACAATGACCTCTTTTTTCCTGGATGAGAACCCTTTTTATGATGAGTTGTGCCACATAGAAGGACTTTCTGACTACTGTGGCGATGTGACTATCAAAGGAGAGACTACTGTCCACCTGGGTCCTAAGGTCTCATCACGCATTAAGTGTTAAGTAGATTGCTGCCTATGTGGTAGTTCATGGGTACAGAGTTTTTACCAAAGGGGATGACACTGCACTTTTTAGCACTGAGCTTGAGGCCATGGCTCTGACACCTGGCATCTGTCTCAGTGAGGCCCTTCTGTAGGATATCCACATCATTTGGGGACTTGACTATGGCTCGTAGTTTGCAGTCATTTGTGAACTTCGTTAGTCAGAGGCCTTCTGTGTTAGCCTGTACTTCAGAGAAGTAGATACCAAACAGGAGAGGTCCCAGGATGGAACCCTGTGGTACTCCACTTGTCACTGCTTTGAGGTCAGATTTGGAGTCTGCAACTTTTACAGTGTGGGTTCTGTCAGTGAGCCAGTTGGCAACCCATCTTGTGTCGTAGGGATTTATACCTAGTTCAGTGAGTTTAGCTATAATTCCAGAATGGGGGATGGTGTTGTAAGCCTTGGCGAGGTCAAAAGAGGCTGTGTGAACCACCTTACCTTCATCTACGGCTTTGATGACTGCCTCAAACAAAGTTGATCAGGTTCAGGAGGCATGATCTGCCTTTCACAAACCCAAACTGGGTGGGATCCAGAGTTTGGAGGTTACCAATGTCTTTGTTTATGAGTTCCATTATGATACATTCCATAGCCTTACAGAACAGGCTCGTCAGGCTAATAGGGATCAGTGGTGGCTCCCCCTTTGTGAAGTGGGATAACTGTTGCTGTGCGCCATTCAGTGGGCACAAAGCCTGATGCGAGGCTATTATTGAACATGGTGCTCAAGTGAGGAGCCAGTTTGTTCTGAAGTTCGTGTAAAACGCAGCCTGGGATGTTGTCTGGTCCCATGGATGCTGTGTTTTTGGCTTTAGAGAGTGCAGCTTTTACCTGTATAGTTCTGATTACAGGGACTCTGCATTCTTCCTGTATAGATATGGGACCTTTAGGGGGTAAGAGGGAGTTAAAGTTAGCACTGAACCTGTATGTCAGGATGTTGGCAATATCAGTTGGTTCTGTAATTGTTGTGCCTTTGTGCTGTAACTCAGAGCAGATCTGGGTGTTGCCATCTAGATTCTTGACATAGCTATATAATCCTTTGTGGTTGTCCTTGGATTTAGTGGCAATTTTGTTTTTGTAGCTAGCTTTGGAGGATCTTATAAGGGATCTCAGCATCTTGCTGAGGCTGACCAGGGAGCTCCTCCACTCATGGGATTTTACTTTCTTTTGCAACAGTTTCTTCTTTCTGTTGTACAATTTGTTTATGGCAGGGGACCACCAGATTGGCTTCCTTTTTTTGGAGGACAGCGTCTTGGTTCTGTTTGGGATAGCATGATCCATGCACTCGTGTAAGTGCTTATAGAGTGCATTTGTGTAGGATTCAGCAGTTGTAACTGTATTGTCCGTCTGCATGGGTGTCATGAAGTTCACCACTTCTGTCATAAGAAGCATGAAGTTGGCTTTGGAGAATTTTTTTACTGTGGTTTTCTTAATGGTGGGTGGGGGCGGGATGTGGTTATCAAGGGTGATAAGCTTATGGTCAGATCAGACCAACAAGAAGTTGACTTCAGGTGTGGAACTCATATTGGTAATGACTAGGTCTAGGATATTGTTGCCCCTGGTGGGGGTGTGGATAAGTTAATCTCAGAGAATTTCCTTTTCTATAAAGTACATCAATCTCAAAGGTACTAAATGCAAGTAATGTGGGGGTAGAAATGGCTTGCTCCCCTGCAAAAATGCTTTTAAGATGTGGCCATGAGTTTTACAATTCACCACTCTCTCAAAAATTGCCTTAGTTTTTCATAATTATGAGACTCACTCATTTGAGTTTCAAATTTACATTAGGACAGCATTTTCTGTACCCCCTAAAAATCATTTTAACAGGATTGTTATCAGCTATTGCACGTAGGAAAGCTACTTGGCAATAAAAGCAAATATAACCAACAGCAGCATCTGGATGAGATTAATGCTGACATTATAGACCTTGATATACTTATGCATGGAACATTATCAAGTCAGTTCATAAAAAGAAGGCATATATAAAGGAAGGCCTGCTTTATTATTTTCATCTATGTTTAACCAATCATAGTTCTGCAAAGTATCTCAATGGGATTTATATTTCAGTATGTGTTTATGACAAAATCCAACTAGTCAGGACCCCTCTTGTTGAGTTTTACCCATTCTGCCCTTCCATGGTGCAATTAAGGAGATAGTTTTAATGTTTAGTTGTGTGAGGGCGTGAAGCCTTCTATGTAGGTGAGTAATGTTGTAAAGTCTCCTAAACACCCACTCTGACAATGCTCATGCTGTTGACTGCAATTTTTATGAGATGAGTTATAATGAGCAAATATAAATCCATTATTTAAAATGCCTTTTTAGACATCTGAGCTATTACATCAGTTTCTCAAGTTTCACAAAATACTACTACTAATGACAGTAAAAATAACAATAATATATTATTATCTGCCATATTTTGTGCCTCTGCTCACTTCTGCTTTCAAATATTTTCAACCAAAACTGATTAAATTTCTTTGAATTACAACCTCAGCTGCTATCAGATCAGCTTTGACTGATTCAAGTCACTAAAAGACTCAATAAGTTAAAAAAATGAGAGGATACCTTGTAACATGGCCTTTTCCTGTGCTAAGTTATTTTTTAAAATGTATTTTTTTATTTATTTCACATTTGTTAACTGGCTAGGCAGAGGTGGGCTGAGCAGCCATCTCTGTTCATGACCTGGGACAGGTAGCATAAAAATAATTACAGAAAGTCTCATTGCACATTATTACAAAACACTGTATAACATTCAATAGCTTTATAAGTAAAGTGATGAAATGTATATACGGTATGTATAAAATGTACAATATTTACAGAGATAAACTTGTTTCATTTTGGCAGGGGTATAATTTGAATTCATCTATGTTCACAAAGGACATTTGTGGACTGAAAAAAAAAAACTAGGCTGAGAATTGAAATCCATTAAACACCAAAATATGGTCATCAGTGTGATGCAGTTGCGAGGATGACTTGACCCAAATCAATATACTAAGTTCTCACACAGGTCCCACATGTAATGCACTGACAAGCATAGGAAAGAAACAATTAAATCATGTTTTATTCATGGGCAACATTGCAATAGTCATTTTGTAAGCAAGAACTTACATTTTGGAATATATCATTATACCGCAACACAGCTAGCTTTTCGGACAAACAGTACCATAGAAAGGTGAATCAAATGTACTCAAATTCTTATGCTATTTTTCAGTAAAAAGAAGAAATCCAATACTTTGCCTCCTTCAGACACACAAATTAAAATGGGATAGTATTTCTGTTTATTTTCATAACTCAGTCATATCTAGTCCTATAAGTATATCTCATAATATTGCAATAAATCTGTGGCTCAGTGTAAAGTCAGGGCAGGAGCGGCCTTAGGTCAGCTGGTGCCCTAGGCAAAAGGGCTCCACGGCGCCCCCCACCACACCACTTGGTGCCCCTATCCTGGTCTACCTACACCAAATAAATATTGGAAAAGTGCCCCTGCTAGAGCAGCGCCCTAGGCGGCCGCCTAGTTGGCCTATGCCTAAGGCCGGCTATGAGTCAGGGACATACTTCTCAAAAATGCATATTCATATTCCAATGGCTTTAGATGTAACTTTCAGATGTGTTACATGAAGTACTAACAAAACTGCTAAGGTTCATTCTGTTGGGAAAAATAAAAGATATATGCTGTCGGCAAAGAGTCCACGTGCTGCTCCTTTGCAATACTGAGTCAGTGCAATATTTTTGTTTTCCTTCAAGTGTCTGCCTTCACCCTACGTGCTGAAGTTAATTGGCATCAAGTCAGGTACAGACTGTTGCTTAATGTTTCTCTAGACCAGAGTTGGTTGAGTGGTTCTCAAAGTCCAATAATCTAAATTGCTATCTATATTTCTTTCCCAAGCACACTGTAATCATCTTAGGTGATCCAGCTGGATGCCATAGTTTAATTAAAAAGATAAATAAAAAAAATCCATAAATTTAAGGTTTCAAGAAAAGAAGGCCACTAGGATTTCAAAGTATTAAGTGAAAACCCGTAGAGCACAGTTCCTTTTTATCCAGAATAAAATAAATATACTACAGTAAATATAAGGTATTTCATAATATCTGTTTTCTTCTGTTTAGCATTTGTTACTGCATCATCTACTATTTTTCAAATTTACTGTTTTCACAGAAAATGCACTCATTTATTACATGGTGTTTATTTTTCAAGTTTGTAGAATTGCAGTGATGCACACATTTCAGATGAAACCTTAAACATCTTGCATACTATAAATAACACTGGAACCTATCACTTTCTTTGCATGCATGCTCCATTTCTTTGATGTGAGCAGTACCAAATGCAATGGCATTGTATTTATGCAGTTGTTGAAGTCCATGCTTGCTAAATGCAGTTTAATCCAGCAAGCCATCTGGATAAAAACAGTAAACATAAATTAAATTGGTTAAGTACAGTTGTTTTGTGTATTGTTGTGACTCAGCAGTCATCAGGGAATCACAAAAATGTACAAAATATTTCACTCTTAATATCTTGACTATGGCCCATCTGTTGTATAACATGTAACATTTGCTTTGCTTTGCTTCTCAGCTTAGTGTTTCAGGGCAATAGGAAGTAATGTTTAAAATTAAATTATAAACTGACAGCACAAACTAATAACTTATATGACTAATCAGTAAATAACTCTTTAAATTAAACATTGTTCCTTGTTGAAATAGTCTCAGCAGTCATTTAAGTCACATATTATATTTTCACAGTCTTCCAGTTAGTGTTTTTATTATCCTTTTATTCAATTCTTCAAAATTATACTGATGATCAGATGTAGTCTGCTCCATCTGGCTTCAACCTGTAAGTCTTTGGATCTAACTCAGATCTGACACCAGCCAATTCCATGACCTGCTTGGCTCCGCCTACCACAATTCTCCACCACTCACTCTAATCCTCGGGTCTATATTAGATCATCGAAGTGTTAATACTTCGAATGGTCTAATATCGAACCGAAAACAGCGAACGCTGAAAATAGAGAAGCTGCAGAGAACCAAATTTTTCCTAGGGAAAGAATTCAGTTGTCTGTTTCTGTGGCTTCACTATTTTCAGCACTGTGGTGGAAAGTTACGGGTTGGGTTCAGGCAAGTGTGCGATTGTGTGGACGTTAGGGTTAGGTCGGGGTATGTGAGCTAGGGTTATAACGGGCACGGGTGAGGTGAGTGTGTGATAGTGATAGACTTTAGGGTTAGGGCGGGGTATGTGAGTTAGGGTTAGGGCACAGGTGAGGTGAGTGTGCGATAGTGACGGGCCTTAGGGTTAGGGTTTGGTTTAAGGATAGTGGATAGATAGTACTGTATTTACAGTTTAGTGTAGGGTTAGATGTAGGATTTTAAGTGTATGTGTGTGGATTACTGTTTTTTTTGGTGTGCTTGTGTTGTGTGTGTGTTTCTCGGAACAGTGAATTTTTTCCCAGGGAAAACATTCGCTGTTCTGAACTTTCGATGTTTTTAGATTTCGTGGTTAGAAGTTTGAGGTTGTTGTATTCGATGATGTGCTGTTTCAGTGAACTGATATAGACCCTAATCCTCAGATTTAGTTTGCTACCATTCTGGTTAGTAGCACGATCTTGGCTCCGCTCAACATTTCCTGTGTTGGTACCTAGCGTAGTAGGTTTTTGGTGAGATTTTTGCTACCCTTGCCATAGCATTATGTTATTTTTTTGGTTACTGTTGTCTGTGTGTAGATACATAGGTAGTTAGAAAGGTAGGTTTATTACCCTTTTTCACTATTATCCATTTGGAATTCCTGCTTTTTTGGCATACTTATTTTTTTTCCGTAAGCTAGTTAGTAGTTTTATGGTTTTTGTTGCAATTGTGGTATTCTAATTTCTTCTCTGATTTTTAACCTGGATAAGTGCTTTAAGAGGTGCATGGCCTGAAGGTCACAAGTTGCCATTGCTGGACATACAGCCGAAGTGTGTGAAGTGCTTGATAACAGTGCACCTGGATTCTGGATGCTTTGTCTGTGAGGGGTTCAGGACAAGAGCGATTAATGAACTTAGGGCCAAACTGTTCCTCAAAGGACTTCTCCCCTCTAATTCTTCCTCTTCTGTTCCTTGAGTTGCTTCTCCCTCAGTTCTGAACCTCAGGACCAACCTTCTAAAGTGGATAAGAAGAGATCCTCTTCTTCTTCTTTTCTTGTTCCTTCTTCCTCAGGCTCACTGGACCTGAAGATCCCAAAACATTTGAGTCCGCTGATTGCCCCAACACTGATATCAGCCTTGATGTCTTGGAGCTGATCTGCTTCAGTGCCAAAAACCAAGAAGGGTCCAGCTATGAGCCTTCCAAGCCCCTTCCTTGTCAAAGAGGTCCCTTCTGGTAGGTTAGCCTCCCCCTTTTCACCTTCCAATCCAGCAGAATGGTCACCAAAGTCCCCCACAGTTCCAAGTCTTTCCGGCTTAGATGTGGTGCATGGGGTTGTTTTCATCTAAACAAACATCCAAGCCCCCATTGGTGGTGTCATCCATCTGGTCATTGATGTCCATGGACAGTATTAAAACTTCAGAGTTGGAGCAGCTGATAAGGTCCTTTTTACAGATGCATTTAGGCCTTATGCCTTTTTTGAAGAGACATTTTTTGAATGAAGTGGAAGTTATTCCTGGTCAATATTCTTACTAGTCATAACAGCAGCCACACATTCTCCTGCAGTCTTAATCTCGACTTCTTCTCACAGGCAACTTTCCCATTCCTTAAGTGCCTGGATGGCATCTTTAAGCACTAAAAATTGCTTCAACTCCAGCCTGGAATATAATCTTAGAAAATGCAGGACAGACTGTTTTAAAAGATAGCTTACAGGCCAGATACATATGTAAAGCATGAATGAATCTAACTGCCCTGTGCATGGTGTCTGCACTGTAATCCTATTCACAACAGACTCTTACCTCCCCCATAAAATAATTTCTTGCCAGGAGTTCATACTTGTGAAAAGACTTTCTCCTTTTCAAGGTACTTACACTATAATTTTTCTGAGCTTCTTCAAGGATGAGGGGCAGACAGCCTCATATACTGTATTTTCCTTCTACTGCTATCTCTTGTAGCCCTATCCTTTTAGCCGTGATTTGTTTGCAAACGGACAACAGGCCTTTTGGATTCCACTTACTCTGAGATTCTTATGAACTTTAAATGTTCATGTCTGACTATATCCTCCATTTCACATATCCAGGCCACTAATATCTTGATTTTTACATGGTTATCTCTTTCCAATGTCTTGCTAGTCTTATTATGCTAATCACCCTTTGGCTTTGCCATTGCCACTTGCAAGGTACTGGGGCCATGGAGCCATTTTGCTTCTCTTTTCTTTAGTACAGTCATTTTTTTTTTCTTTTCAATCCTGAACTTTCCTTCTTATATTAATTATTGTAAGATAAATAGTACTGTTCCTGTGGCGCAGAGGGATAAAGCAACGACTGCAGCCCAGCAGACCTGGGTTTGGTTAGTGGCTCAGGTAACTGACAGAGCAGCAGGGAGGGATGGGTGTTACCATGCCTGGAAGGAACGGTGGTCCTGTTGGAGTCTTCTGCAATGATTCTTGGTGGAGGCTGGGGACAGTACAATGAGAGTTGTAATCTAAAGGGGGAGAGAGAGTATAGACATGACTGAGCTGCTGTGGAGGTGGTGTGATACGCTGCAACATGGGTCTTGCACAAGAGAAGGGGAGGGAGGAGACAGAGTAGGTCAAACTATAAAAAAGGGCTCAATGTAGGATATCACTGATCCCCATCAGCATGTCCTTAAGATTATCACTGGCCCTGATCTAAATTCAGACATTAGACCAGAGGTAGATTAGCAAGCCAGTACACACAGGGAAGGACTTGTGGCACTTGGACAACTGTCAAAATGAGGGAAGGAGAGAAAAGAAAAGTGTAAAAAATATATTCTAAGGTAAATGGAAACTACATGTATTTAATTAATAGAATTATTTTTTAAACAGGGAGGAAGAGGACCACAACTTTGCTCCATAGCTACAGCCCACCATACCAGAAACCTGTGTGTTTTGTTGTTTTGCTATATTTTAATAACTTTATCAAAGTAAGATAACTTGTTCTGGTTGGGGAGCCTTCCCTTGCAGGGCCATCTAGTATATCTAAAACCAGTTATAATAGAGTGGTATTGATTATGGAGTTTATAAGCTAGTCATCGTTTCGTGAACATTTTAATTTAGATTAATCATATAAACTATTTTTTTGTCCAAATAAATTTCTCAATTATAGAGAAGAAAGAAAGAAAAAAAAAGTTTGCTGCCTGACTCTATAACCTGAAACCAACAAGCTGTTGTCTTTTCTGGTATTGACTAATACTGTATACAGTTCATATTCACACACTTGAATGCAAAAGTCTGTTGTTTATCATACAACTAGAAGTCTTCAAGTTACTGTCTGTTTAGTCAATGTCTTATCACTTACAGTTTGTATCAGCACACTTGAATTGTTGAATATTTGTGTTGTATGGAATAATAATGCTGTTGAAAGTTCATATTAAATGCTTTACAAATCCACTTGCTTTATTGCATCTGTGACTGATTTCGGAATTCTTTCTATTTTCTGAAAATTTGTAGTTTTTGTGCATGTCTGCTATGAGCAACAGAGTGGGGAGGCAAGGTGATGCAACAGCTAATGTTGCTGCCTTATAGCACTTGGTTACCCAGTTTCATTCTTGGCCCATTACCTTCTCTGTGGTGTTTTCTTGTAATCGCTTTGTTTTTGTTGGACTTTTTTCTTCAAATATGTTCAATCTTGCATCACAAAGAGAAATGGGGAGGTCGAGTGACATTGCTCAAATTGCCACTAGGTATGGATGTGATATACATGTGATTGCCCATGTATTATAGGAGATATGATACATCTCAGATGGCCTTCTGCCTTATATCCACTGCTTATCAGGTCGATCTCTGGCTCCTTGAAATCCTGAATTTGTAAAGTGGGCGTTAAATATGTAAGTATGTATTTTAGGATGGTTGGATGGCTGAATAATAGTTGATAGCTGTGTTATGTCCAGTGATTTCAAGGTATCAGAGCAAAACAAGGGGGTGTCCCTTTCCTTACTTCAGAAGAATATCTCTTACTATAAAATTCTGCTGGAAATATGTCATAAAAAAGAAGGAAAAATTGCAAGCTACCCTTGAGGGGTTAACAAAGTGAATACATTTTTGAATTCACTTGGCAGTAAGCACATCTTCAGCAATGTGTATATAAAATAAGTGGTTAGCTGTGGATTCCTACTCCTTTTATATGGTTGTAGAGGCTATTCCTAATGTAAATTCCTACTTGGTGTATACACTTTTCTCTGACTGAATAATACATTTAAGAAATGCACTTCCATTTACCTAAATATTTGCATCAGTAGGTGTCAAAACCTGAGAAGTATATGGGAACCTCCCAGCATAAAAAGTTTTATTAATGTGAGTGACAGCTTGTCTAATGTTATCAAAGGACTGGCAGCTTCTCTGAGTTTCTATTTGGGACATATCCCTGCCAAAAATGCTCATCCCTTCCACGATTCTCAGGAAAGGAACTGCCTCCCTGTTTTCATTACAAAGAGTAGCAAACATGACAGGTTTTGAATGATAGCATTCAGTGATTTTCTCTCCCATGAGGAGGGAGAGAAGGCTGAAAAAAACTTTGTGAGTGACTTGTTAACATAATTCTACTTTTTCATATCCGACAGGTCCTCTGTTCCTGAATTTGTATTATGACATCTGCATAGATGGATGTTGACACTGTAGTTGTTCTTTTTGCTTTCCAAGAGAATTGACCTGGTAGAATTGTATACTGATGAAAAAAATAGGACAAACAAACTCGTAGCAAGATTTGCCATAGTATTTCTGGACTCCTAGTAGCAGCAGACAAGATATTACTGATTAAAGAAAATATCTGCAGGAAGACAACCTGTAGAACATTTAAAACACAAAACCTTGAGAGATATAAATATTTAGACCAAATCTGAGCCATTTTGGAAAATTGTGTTTGGCAATTTTTACTCTATAGAAGTGCATCTCCAAAACAGTATAACTATTTGATAAGTTAAAATAACTATCAACTATTTGAAAGTTAACATTTCTACATTTGGCTGTAAAGCAATAATCTCTAAAACTGCCTGCTTGGACTAGTACATTTAAATTTTTAGTGCTTTTTTAAATGTAGCATGCTGATAAGGGTAGCAATTCAGAAGGCTTGTAAAATACATGTAATCAATCTCAGAGGACTACAGTATTTTGTTAAACAGTTTTACAGACCTGGCTTGAATATTTTTTTTGGATAAACTAACAGCTGAAAGTTGTGAAGGGAATCTGTGTAAGGAGATGCAGAATTTCCTACCAGATGGGTGTGTTCTACTTTTAGGTTATGAATACATTCATTTTGCAACGGCTGAATAGAAAAAGTTACTAGGACTAGCAGTAATCCTGTGTTTTTCCATGTCCCTAGTGTTGAGTTGTCGAGACTTCAATGACTGATGACTGTCTCCACTAAATCAGGTATGTAACTGCTTTAATTAAAAAGTGCACCTTTATCTTTAAGCAAAAAAACAATACAGTTTTTATGTTTAAATTCAAAATGCAGTATAGATAAGTAGCAGAATTAGTTTTGAGCTGCACCTCTGTATTAGGCATCCTGTTTCATGGCTTGAGTCATTATTTCAGTACCGGCTACATTAGTAGAAATACATCATATTATCAGTTTTTACTGCAGACAGTTTGATTTTTCTGTCATTCCCTGATACGTTGAGCACAGGCAAATTACTAAAACATAAATATGTGCATCTTTTCTATGTATACCCTGGATTTTTTTTCCATTCGGTAGTGTACATGCTATAAAATACATACAGCTGATAAACTACAGTCAACACAGAGAATTCTTTGAAATTCATGAGCAGCGTGTTCTGAAAAGAGAACTTGATATGACTATTGGTAGGAATGTTTTGTGTGCTTACATCTTGTAGATGAGTATCTTAGAAACAGCTCATATATTGCTACATTTATTATTAGCGAGTCACTGAGTGAATCAAATCAGGAATGTAAAATATATAGTGCTAGAGAAATGCTAATAGCTGTGGCATATAACCTGCAACATGGAATGTATTTTAGATGTGAGCAGTGCAAAAAACTAGGTGAACTGGGGTTCTTCTTCAGCATTATCCGTCTTTCACCTCTGCAGTTTACTCACCGTATGGGTCTCACTCTTGGATTCTTGTGCCTGTATATTTCCAGTTTTGTACTTCTCTTTATGTGAGGAAATGTACCAAGCAAAAGTGTCTGTTCTAAAGGACAAGGCAGGAGTACTAGTCTGGTTAAATTCTGCTCATAACTATACAGAATACAAGTGGAGACTGACAGAATCAAACCATGGCAACAGGAAGAAGCTTGACAGAAGGTCATATAATCCAATAGCTTTAACCCTGTATGTTGTATAGCCACATTACTGTGACAAAAGTCATCAGAGTTCTGTACTCATTTGTGTGTAATTTAAAATATATACTGAACTGTTACATTATAATGGAAAATGTATACTTTAGAATGAAGCATGAGTGACATTATAAAGTGATGTACGAGGTGTATTTTTAAAAGAGCAATCATTTCTCTATCCTTTTGTGAAAATTAGTATTTTATTATAAAGACAGATTAACAGACAGGAAGAATGTTTACAGAGATGAATGTCGAATGTATGGTCATTTCCCATGGGAATAGCAGTTGTGAGCCATTGTTTCATACTGTAGTAGAATGCAGTCCTTTTAAAGCAAGCTACTGGAAATCTGAGACTGAAGAAAGAGAACGTGACCTCAGTTACTCTGCATCCCATTTATCTGATCAGGCACTCAAGTCACATTATTTTCCACTCACACAGGTTGCTGAAGCCCAGATTTTAATTCTTGTATAAAATGCCTTACACATCCAAAGTCATATCACTACCACCCCTGTGCTTAGGGGCACTTCACTGAGTTTGCTCAGTGTCAGGTTCGGTTCACAGAGTTGAAGTAAGGAGGAAATAAAGGTGACCTTGTCTGGTTATATGTTTAGAATGAAACCACTAATTGTGTATACACATGCATATCATGTGTGCCATTACGTCTTTTTGTTTGGGGAGGCTTTCCTAGCTCTGCAAGTTGATTTGCTCCAATTCACTGCCAAACCACACCCCTCCATTTATCTTAGATGGTCTTTGCAGTGTGATTATAGGGTTACTTAATTGCCTTTTCTTAAATATCATGAAGTAGAATTTTTGTAAACAGAGTGAAAGAACCTGAGGGACAGAAGAGGATAGACAAGTTTTAAAATCTATTAGGCAAAGGAAACATGCATCTTAGGAGAACAGCTGATCAAGGCTTGTGGGCTTGTAGCCCTTATGGCAACTTTTAAGAGCTTGGTGTTGTAACAGTGCGTTCACATGGTGTAATAGTGCAGTCACAGATTCTTTGAGTTCTCAGATAAAGCTTGTTAGACCAGCAGGTTGTCTGTGAAGGGCAAAAACTGTCACTAGTGTCATCTGGAATACTAGTTTAGTGTGAATTAAATTTTCCACCATTATCTTCAGATCTAAAACTCTTAGTTTTGTTTAATCTGTTAAGCTTAATTTTTGGTGTTTTATTGACATGTAATTCAGCAATTTTTGTACACAGTATGACTATTCAACATGCTTAGACAAAATAATGTACTGCATTTTCATCCTGTACATTTATCCTTTATTATGTCCTTGATGCACATTCATTTCAGTTATTAATATCTACACACCCACGTTATCTAACTGTGCAGATCTTAACTGCCTTCATGTGTGTGTATGTGTGCAGATGGGTATATGACTACAGCTGCATGTTTGTCTGCTTGACTTATGTAAAACACCAGTAGATCAGGAGTGGAAGACAGATGTCAGCATTATATTAGCTATGTTTCTAAGAACTAGCTTTGCAACACAACACTGTGACTTCTTTCTTCACACTAAAGGCAACTGAGGAAGCATTACTTCAAGTAGAAAGTGGTGGATACTTGAATCAGTTTTCCTGTAGAAAGGGAAAGTGGTTGATTGCAATAAATTTTGTGAAGAGATTGTAGAAATTAAATCTGCGAGAGAATCTGACAGTATGTCAATCTTTAAACAGTGGGAAAAATTAATTTTTTTATCTTATTTAATAAATAAGAGATGGGTTAGTTGGGCAACTAAATTCTTATCTTCAGTCACAAATCTGGGTTTCATTTTAGGTCATTTGGCAGAAAAAGAAAAAATATAGCCAGTACTAAAAACAGATCATGTGGCAATGTTTAACTACATAGTCATACAAAGGTTATCAAACATTATATACACCCAGCTGTGTGGTATATAGAGATAAAGCCCTGGCTATAATCCAGATGATCTAAGTGTGATTAGCAGCTTAGGCACAGGAAGAGCTGGGGAAGGAGTTTAGAGGAGTGACTGGCATATGCCATCTCACTTTTTCTGGAGGGGAGGGAGTGGTAGTCCATTAACAGTTTTAGCATGTGCAGCTAGTTGTAGGCTTGCAGATGAAACAGACATATCCAGAGATGTGGTTCTGGTTTACCAAGCAGGTGATGACAGCCCTCCTTAGCATGTGGGTGGAAGCATACAGGGGAGGGCAGAGTAGCTTCTACTATGAATTTCTGACTTCCTGAAAGTCGATGCACTGAAAGGAAAATCCAAAATTCAAACAGGAGAAAAAATAATTTTTACTTTTTTTTTTTTTTTTGCACAGGGATGGACCCCACTGTTCCCCCACCCCCAAAACATATACCAACATCATGCTTATATCAATTTGAAGAAGAGATAAATCTTCCAAAAACAAGGGAATCATTGTCGGCACACACTTAGAAACTGCACCAAAAAAGATTTCCTATGGTAAACTGTGTTCAACATTATGCTACTTGTCTTGTTTTTCTTTGTACTACAGAGACTCGAGCAATTTTACCTTGAGTACATGTAGGGGAGCTGGCAGATTAGGTCCTTGTAGTTACATGGTGCTCACAACAGCCAGGGGCAGGGTTAGGACCTAACAGAAAAACAAAGACGGTAATGGCTGCACAAATGATGACCTCTGTGATCAAATCTTGCTGTATGAGAAAACAAATGGACTGACTGATCATGGAGAATAGATGGTCAGCATTCAGATAGGAACAAAATACCAGAAAAAAAGATATCTATCATAAACTGTTTCTAAAAAATAGCTCTAAAATGGATGATTTGATTAGCAAAACTAAGACATTTTAACATTGCTAAATTATAGCTAACTCTGTAAGATATTATTACCCTGCAGTGAAAACACAATTGATCTTGCCACTGTTATGATACAAATGTGAAGTTCATAATAGTAAACAAAAAAACAAATAATTGAAGTAACTGCATTGTATGACTGGATATACATTGCTGACCCTCAAAATATCTGTTATTGCCCTATAAATTCCCAAGTAAAATGAAAAAAAGGCTGCTGCAGGAGCTCTGTGTTGTGTTTGTACTTGGTGCCATGATGTGTTTCTGTTTAGTACAGGTCGCAGATGTCACTAGTTAAATACACAGATGGGGAAGGTAATTCATTACAAAATTAAGTTATTGTAAAGATGTAAGCAATTTATTTCTAAAATGAGTCCATTGTTTAATGCTGATAATCCTTACTTACACAGGAGTAATACTGGATGTATCCAGTCACAGAGAAATGCATACACTTATGTTTCATCCTGTTGGTGGAACTGCTCCAGCATTTGATAAATCCTGTTTCACCCATGCATGATCGACTGTTAGTTTAGAATTTATTATCTAAATGGTATGGAGTTATAGGTTATTGTAAAATGATATATCTTTTGTCACACTATGGTCCACCTATTCTGGTAAATGCAGTAACACTGCAGAGGGTTAGCATTTTATCAAAGCATACGTGTGAATGGCATCACATGCATGTGTATGAGCTTGGGCATAGTGCACTGTATCACTGCAGTGTGCAACTGTGGTTTTAAAAAGGGTGTGTCATCTGGTGTTACTGTATGCTATTCTGGGCCTTGCTTCATTTAGGAGCATGGATACATTAGTGTGAAGAGAAAGAAGGGATTACTGGAGGGTATTTGGACAGACAGTTAAATGTCGACTGTCAAAACCACGTGATGTCTTATTTTTGATTTAAGCCTTAGCTAGAAGTTTTACAGTACTAAGTTATTCCTCCTGTCCTGCAGACGGTGTAACTTCATTCCATGTACTACTGCTGGTGGTAGATAAATGCTCTTGAATCTAACATAAATAATTAGATTGCATGTTTCGGGGTTTGATGTATGTTGTGCTGTGGAATCTGGTGCTATATGAATGTGTAGTAGGGAAAATGTGCCAAGCATGCACATGATAGGCAGAATTAGCATAACATAGCTGTTGTGAAGAAATCTAGCTACATGACAAAAAACTATGTAGTGTTACCCAAGGATATCACAAAGAATTTAGATATATTTTACTGTAAAGAAACGAAAGCTGCATTTTTCTCAGAATCAAAAATGAAAGGCTTGAATGTTCGTAATTCCAGAGTTTGCATATTTTCAGTATCTCCAAAATGGATTAAAATATCAGCCATGTGAAATAGATTGATGAAGCCATGATTATGACGCAAACAGCCTGGGTTTAACTAATGGCCCAGATAATGGAATAGCTGACTTAAAAGATGGAGCGATGAAGAAGTTATGCCATCTCACCTTTTTCTGTTTGGAGGAATGATTGTTGCATGTTCTGGGGGCATAAATTGAGGTTCTAGTCCCTGCTGGAGCCAATGGACCTCAATAAAATGCTTGCGTTTGAAGGAGTCTGTGTGTGGAGTGAAGACACAGTACTCATAAGCCCATATATCCCCTTAAAACACATTCTGTCATAGAAAGGGATTGATGGAGATGTACAAAATACCTTAGCCAGCCAGCAGAACGATGATCTCAGCTCTCCCAGTCTTCCCCTAGAATAGTGCTAGTCCAGACATGTGCCAAGCATATGGGCTTCCTCTGCAGGGAGTACCCTTGCAGTGAAGGGTCAAGCTAGTATATCAGCAGTATTATATGAGGAACAGAGGAGGAAGAAATAATGGGAACAGGCTAGGCATCTGAAGTTGGCAGCAGTTGAGATGGTAAAAAATACATAAAAGTGTAAGGGTCTATATTATAAAGTCGAACTAAAACAAGTTTGAATGTTGTAATATCGAACCCTAAAGTTTGAAAGTGGAAAATAGCGAAGCCACGGCACGTCGACTTTTTCCCCAGGGAAAAAAAATCAGTGGGCTGTTTTCGGGCCTTTGCTATTTCCTCCACAGTGGTGCAATCTCGGAGTTGGTATATTTATGTAGGGGGGGGTGTGGGTGGCACAGCCCCCTACAGTGGGGGGCGTCGGGGGTGAAGCCCCCCACTTCAGTTTAAGTTTAAGGTTGTTTTTTATTTTTTTTTGTCACGGAACAGCAATTCTTTTCCCTGGAAAAAAAATCACTGTTCTCTGCTTTCGGTTTTGTTGGGTTTCGGACATAAGGGTTCGATATTACAGCGATTGAACTTTTGTTCACCTCCTCATGAGAACATCCTTTTGTGCCTAGTATACAAAACTGTAAAGGAAGACTGAACTTAGAGCAACATAACATTTTTCATCTGTATGGTAGACTGCTGACCTCATATAATAAAAATAGTTTGAGTTATTACACTGATTGCAGAGTCTCTCATGGAAAAAGCATTATTTAATGGTGACAGCAGATTATAAACAGCCTGTATGAACGTACTTTATACTTCTTTGGAATAAAAGCATTATTCAGTTATGTTTTTACAGTCCTGGCAAATGTTTCCTCACTTCTGACAAAATTAAGATCTACATTCAAATTGCCATCTCTAGAATTCTGATGTGCTACGCTACATGTTAGTTCCTGTAAGTAGGTTATTAGCATTTAAAGTTATA
>NC_056745.1:863156869-863186869 GCF_019279795.1 Protopterus annectens
CCCCTAAATGAACGGGTCTATATTACAAAATCAAATGATAAAAAGAGCAAACACTCTTTTATCGAATACTAAAAGTCAAAAGCACTGAATGCCAAACACATGGAACAGCGATTACTGGGTCATTTTTGGTACTTTGCCATTTTCTCCACTGTGGTGTGATCTTGGAGTTGGTGTATTTTAGTTTATTTTGGTTGGTATATTTAAGTTAAATTTTGTGTTAGGATTTTTTTTTTTTGGTAGAGCAGTGATTTTTTTTCCCTGGGGAAAAAATGCTATTCTGTGTGTTTGATATTTATGGCTTTCAGTTTTCAGTGTTCGATAAAAGAGCATTCGCTGTTTTTATCGTTTGACATCATGATATAGACCCAGATGAACAATGCACTAATAACTAATATAGACCTCTACAAGTGTAAACCCCATGAAACATACTATTCAAAACCAGCATTCCTCTGTGCAGAAATATATACTGCAGTTATACCCTCCCTTGAGTTTACAACATTGGGCTCCCCTTCAGTTATCTTGCCTACACAGTTACCAACCATGTAGATTTGGGGATGCCAACACAGTGAAGATGCAAATGAGGTCAAAACTCATTAGAATTGCTAAATCCCAAAAAACTGTAACCTTATAGGGTTGTTCACTTCATGCAAGCATTTCCAAAGTGTTCGCGTTGAATGCATGTCAGCAGTGAATGATGACATCGGGGTGTGTGTCATGTTACACTTACAGAGCTGTAGATGTAGATCTGTGAAGTGTACAAGTGCATGTAAGCATTGCACAATTCACAAGTTCTGTTTCATCCTCTTTATTGTTTGCTAAAGTGTATTGTCTTTTGTCCGCTTTGAGTCAAAATTTCTGGTTTATTTGTTGTCATTGTTTGCATGATGCAGCACTTAGCACAACCATGGGAAATGTAGGAATGAATGGTAGGTTTCTGGGTGCTTTTCACTTAACTGTTCTTGTGGCAGCATGCGTATGTGTAGGGCTAGAGTATAGAAGGTTCTGGGTTCTAGTACAGGGTCTGTAACCTTTCCTTCACGTTTTGACTGCATGTTTGTGCAGTATCACAGGAACAGAGAAAAGTAATAACAAGATCACATGTTTATCTTATTTCAGCATCGGTGCACATAGTGGCACACAAATGCACATCACACACTAATGAGCAACAACAGAGTTGATATAGTCAGTAAAGCAGCAGATGTTTTTCATAGGTGCTAATTACAGCATAAGCAGGTGATTTTCTGTACAGTGGAACTATTCAACAAGCTGTAAAACATCCATGTAGCCTACATTCAGTTTTTGTCCTGCATAATTCAATACCATGAGAGTACAGACAATGAAATTCTAGGCCTGAAATAAAATTGTGTCAACTGCTGCATTTATAAGGCAAGTCTTGAACCTAGAATGTATTCTTTAATAATATTATTGCATATCCTTGTATTTCTTAACTGGGTGGAGTAATGAAGTAAATAGTGGTGGATTTCTACAGAAACTACCTTAACATTTGACAGCAGACACTTATTTTACTTATATGTGTGCTTTACTATGTTTTTTGCTCATTCTTCCCATTTTAATTTCATTTTTTGCATCATGCACTGGATATAGTAAACAGTGGAAGCGGGGAATGGCTGTGTTTATCTGTTTGCACAAAGCATGGTGGACCACCTAGGAAGCAAACAGCCAAAAACTGAAACTGGATACATTCAGTTAATGTCCTTGGCCATCATTAAAACCCAGCCTGGAGTGCAGATGGTACAGGGTTCTAGTACAGAGTGTGCAACCTTTGTTTTACCACTGTGACATTGCAATGTACAGCAGTACAGTGCAACATAGACAACTGTTTCCTCCACATTCTTGTGGTAACAGGTGTAAGTGTAGAACTGCCATACACACGGTCTTGGGTTTAAATACACCATATTCCATATAGTATTTATTTTTACTGATAGAGTAATATGTGTATTATTAAATTTATGATCAAATGTATGACTGTGGGTATACTGTGTACTATAGTTCTGTGAATGTATTCCTGCTATCTTGACCAGCATAGCTTTAATGTTTGTATAAAACATACACACACAACTGTCTATACTTGAAATTACTTTCCACTGTTACATTTTGCTTGGCAGATGCTATTAATGTGACTTGAGTTTACACACTGCGTACCTATGCCAGACAGTTTAATTCATATGCATGTACACTTTGTTAACCGCCGCTCAAATCTGCTGCTCACTGTGCTATGGAACTCTATATATGATGCTTTCTAATTGGTGTTTATTGTCAATTTACTTTGTATGACATAAAAGTACATATGGAAACATTGCAAATTGAGGGCACATTCTAAGTATATGTTATATATTCACAATACATACATGTGTTGCCCCCCCAAGCAGAGCCACCCTGGGGTCTCAGTATTTTTTACTCCCATATATCAACCATACTACGAAGTGTAATATATCATGTTGTGTGCTCCCTCGTGGAGAGGACCAGTCAGTGGTGCTGACAACCTTGCTCTGCTAAACTCAAACATCCAACTATGCTTAGTAAGGGTATTTGTGATTTTATGCAGCTAGGCTTCTACACACCCTAGTACTGTTAGGCTGCTGAACTCATATGAATCTATAAATCTATGTGTCTGTGCAGGCCTCCTAACTTGTTGTCATCCATATGGCTTGCTGATGTCATCTACTATAAGTTCACCTGCAGCCATGTAAAAGTCAGACTTGTGCTGTGGTGTTTGTGTAAAGTACTGAGTTCTGTAATCTGTGTACTTAGATAGGTAGGGGTTCTGTTCTCACTGCAGTCAACTGTGTATGTGTGTGTGTATCTATCCAGAAGAGCTAGTGTGTATCCTGCAGTTACTGCCCCTGTGCCATAAATTGACAGCATTTTGATGCTTGCTTCTGCCTACAGATCCATTTCAGGCAGGTCTTCAACCTTTTCTCCAACATGTACTACTGATGTCATCCACTATAAGCTGATTTGCAGCCATGTAAAAGTCAGACTTGTGCCATGGTGCTTGCATAGAGTACTGTGTTCTGTAGTCTGTGCACTTTTCTCACTGCAGTAAACTGTGTGGGGGTCTCTACTCAGCAGAGTAGGTGCATTATGCTACAGTTACTTCTCTAATAGCACGGCTTGCCAATATTTTAATACTTGCACCTGTGTACTATGTTCTGTAGTCTATGCACTTAGGTAAGGGTTCTGTTGTCACTACAACTAGCTTGGTATGTGTGTGCCTCTATTCAGCAAAGTAGAAGTGCTATCCTACAGTTACTTTTCCAATGTCATGGCTTGCCACTATTTTGATACTTGCAGCTGCCTACACATTAATTTCAGCTGATGCCATCCACTATAAGCTGACCTGGAGCCATGTAAAAGCCATAGTCAGATGTGTGCCATTGTGTTTGCATAAAGTACTGTGTTCTGTAGTCTGTGCACTTAGATGAGTACAGATTCTCTTCTCACTGCAGTCAGTTTGGTGTTGGTGTGTGTGTGTGTGTGTGTGTATGTGTTTATGTGTGTGTGTGTGTGTGTGTGTGTGTGTGTGTGTGTGTGTGTGTGTGTGTGTGTGTGTGTGTGTGTGTGTGTATGTCTCTAATTAGCATGGTATATGTGCTATTCTACAGTTATTTCTCCAATGGCTTGGCTTGCTAGTATTTTTTATACTTACACAAGCCTACACATCCATTTCAGGCAGGCCTCCCAAACTCTTGTCTACCACATAGTTTGCTAATGTCATCTACTATAAGTTGACCTGCAGACATGCAAAAGTCAGACTTGTGCTGTGGTGCTTGTGTAAAGTACTGTGTTTTGTAGTCTGTGTACTTAGATAGGAAGGGGGTTTATTCTCACTGCAGTCAACTGGGGGTGTGTATGTGAACTGTTACTTGACATTAAAGACAGCATTTTACACCAGCATATGGGATACTGTGATTAGCATATGCTCAACAGACAGTGCTGATGTCATTGGCTATATCAGATTATTACATATGCAATCATCCCACCAGGGCATGATCAAGCACTGGCTTGGAGCCCAGGCAGATGTCACTTTAGGTTCATAGGTTTATTGGAGTTTACTAGGTTATTAGCTCTAGGGCCTTTATACGCCTAGCAATGTTACACCCTAGTTCCATTATTGACCAAGTTGTATTGTCTATATTTGCAGAGCAAGTCTATGATTAGCACTGACTGCCCTTATCCAAGAGGGACATAGGTGATACCTCCAAGTTGTCTAAGTTACACTTAAAGAGGGTCATTGAGGAGCTCTGTTTTTAAGTGAATTGGGAGTTTGTTTCAGAGGAATGTCAGTCTCTAGGAGGCATGTCTGTCTCTCCAGCATGTCCTGTTGCATGTTGTAGGCTAGGTTAAGGTCTCCTAGAGTGAGGGAATCTTGTCCCATGTAACTTGCAAATGTGCAGCATTTCCATTAGGGCAGGGTCTGAGACTGCTCTGTAGGCCAAGCACAAGTTGACTCTCAGCAGCCTATAAAAAGCAGAGTACAGTGACAAGGCCTTCTGTCTGTTCATGGAGAACTTGTGTTGAAAGCCATGAATTGTCTTGGTGAAAAGCCTCTTAGATCTCCCCAGCTGTTGCAGGTGTCTGGTGAGGTACATACAGAAGGGAGCATTGTACTCTGTTAGTGGTCTGAGGAGGGATGAGTACAGGGAGTTATAACATCCTTACCTCTGGATGCGATGCCCTTACTTATGAAATGTGCAACATAGAAGGCCTTCCTTACAACTGTGGACACATGGTGATCGAAGTTAAGGTTGCTATCAACCTGTGTTCCCAAATCTCTCAACACAGGGTTTGAGCTAATGGGGGGTACTGTTAATATTGTAATTTCAGGGACTTCCCCTTTGTTGAAAGGGGTAATAATCCCTCACTACTTGTCCCTCATTAGATCTATTATAGAATACAATGGCTCATTGGTTTGTACCTCACTAGACACGTACAACAACTGGAAAGGCCACAAAAATACCTCACTAAGAGGATCTTGGGCCTTAGACATGTCGTATATGGACAGACTAAAAAAAAACTCCAGTTATACTCTGTCTCTTATCGCCTACTTAGAGGCAATCTCTGCTTGACCTACAAAGCCATGTCTGACCCAGAGCTGCTAGATATGCTACACCTAAAGAAATCCCAATCCCTCTGACCATACGCTCCAGGGACCTAAACCTCATTACCACAATAAACAGAACATGCTGGAGGGATAGGTTTCTAACCCAGAGACTCCCCATACTCTGGAACAAAGTTCCCATTCACGTCAAGCAGAGCACTTCACTGGCCCTCTTTAAAATAAATCTTGATGAGTGGATGGGCAATAGAAAGTTCACCCTGGGGATCACTTCAGTGGCCTTGCTTGACAGGGGCACTAGGAACTAACTTTGGGTGGCATGATGCCAGGGAATCTTCTTGGGCTAGGCTTATATAGGCTCCAGGGCCATTAGCCTAGTACACAACTATGAACCTATGCTTTTTTGTGTTTAGTTTAAGTCAGTGGCTTTGGCACCAATTATTTTTCTGTGCAAGCCCTTTTTGTAGTATGTCAGTTTCACTAGAGGACTCAATGATTGCACCCAGTTTGCAGTCATTGGCATACTTGGTCAGCTACAAGACATCTGTTTTTGTCTGAACTTCTGAGAAACAGATTCCAAACAGTAGCCGGTCCAGTACAGATCCTTGTGATACACCAGTGGTAACAGGTCTGCTGGTAGAGGTGGATTCCCCGACTTTGACTGTATGCATTCTGTCGGTAAGCCAGTTGTCTACCCATCTAGTGAAATATGGGTTAATTCCCAGCTGTGTGAGTTTCTCAATGATGCCTGAGTGGAAGAGTGCGGCAAAAGCTTTGGCTAAGTCAAGATAGGCTTTATGTACTGTTTTGCCTTCATTCAGGGCTTTGGCAACATTCTTGAAGAAGTCCACCAGGTTTAATAAGCATGATCTACCCTTAACAAAGCCAAATTGGGTCGGGTCAAGAGTTTGAAGGTCACCTATGTCTTTGTTGATAAGGTCCATGATGATTCTGTCCATGGCCTTGCAGATAAGGCTGGTTACTCTTATGGGTCTATAGTTCCCAGGGTTGATTGATGGACCCCCTTTGTGTAAGGAAATTACTGTTGCTGTTTTCCACTCTGCTGGGACAAAGCCAGTACTTAGACTGTGGTTGAAGAGAGTGTCAAGTTGTTCCACTAGGTCATGTTTTAGACCATTTAGTAGGCAGCCTTGGATGTTATCCAATCCCATAGAGGCTGTGTTTTTGGCTGAGGAGACTGTGGATATGACCTGCTCTTTGGAAATACTAGGTAGAGGACCGGTGACAGGTATGCTTTGGGGTATGTCTGGTGGAGACAGGGGGATAAAGTTTGCACCAAATCTGTCTGCTAGCAGGGTGGTGATGTCCTCAGGGTATGAGTGAAAATGTACACTATGAGTTCAGCACAAAGTTGAGTCTTCCCTTTTAGATTTCTGAAGTAGCTAAAGAAGGCCTTATGATTATCTAGCTAGGGATGCTAGTTTCGCTTCTTAATTGACTTTAGAGGACTTTACAAGATATCTAATTTGCTTGTTCAAGCTGTGGAGGATGTCCTTCCTCTGCTGAGTCAGTTCTCTCTTGTTCCTAGACATTAGTTTCTTCCACTTGTTGTATAACCTATTTATGCTTGAAGCCTATCAGGGTGGCTTGCTGTTTTTAAGGACCTTGTTTTGATCCGTTCAGGTACAGATGAGTCTATCCATTTGTAGAGGTCTTTGTGTAGGCCATTGTGTACACCTCTGCATAGCAGTCATTGTTGACAGTGGTAGCAGGGGGTTTGCAACTATTTATGGCATTGCTTAGGAGGCTATAGTTTGCTTTGGAGAAAATGTTCATCCTTTTTGCTCTTGAGAGGGGTCAGGTATGATCATTAATTCAAATGAGACTGAATTATGATCAGACCTTACCAGGGAAGGCAACACACAAGGGGCAATGCAGAGACACCCTGTGTTGGTGAGTACTAAGTCCAGAATATTCACGACCCTTGTGGTATCTATTCCAGGGCATTTGTATTAACAAAGTCCAGGAAACTTAGGGCGAATGTGTTGTGTTTGTGCTCATATGACTCCCAGTCGATGGAAGGATAGTTGAAATCACCCATGACCAAGGTGTTTGGCTGTATAGTGAGTGAATCAAGTAGGTCCAGGTAGGCAGAGTGGTTCACATGGTTCATGGTGGCGGACCTATAGCTAACAATGATATGGAAGGGTTTTTTACCTACAGTTAGTTGAACATGGAGTAACGCTAGGGAATTGTACTGTTTGACCAGTCTTGAGGAGTATTTGTCTTTAATGAAGATGTATACACCTCTGCCTTTGGTTCTTTCACACTCCATTTGAGGTCTGAATGTATGGAAGGCATTGTAGCCTTGCATGGCTGGGAGGCTCTCTGTGGCCTTGAACCATGTCTCTGTGATTGCACAGACATCGGCATCTTACAGGGTAAGGAGTGCTTAGAGTGAATGCAGGTTCTGATTTACACTCCTTGCATTAAGCAGCATAACCTTGACTTTGTCCCTAGTGGATTTTATTTTTTATGTTTGGAATTTCGTTGTTATGAAATTGCCTAAAAAAGGCACTATGGGAGAGGCAAGTACCTTTGCCAGTAATTGAAAGCCAAGATGTGACAGGTGAAGATCATCTTTGGCAAAGCAGTGTGAGCTGTCGAACATATCTTCCCAGGCTGACAGATACTGGATCCCCTTGGATTGACATCAGAAGCTAAGCCAATTGTTAAAGTCAATCATTTTTTGCTTATATTGAGACATCATCTTGGGTGAAGGTAGAATGCTGCTTAGGGCTAGGGACATACCTGCCTGGGACACATAATCTGAGAGCTCAGTTATGTCTGTCTTCATATAGTCCACTGAGGTATATCTCAAGTCATTTACTCCAATATGGACCATGACAGAGTCATAATGGTCCTTGTTGAGAGACTTGACTGTGTGCATGATCTGATGGATCCTGGCACCTGATAGGCAGCTAGCCATGACCTCCCTCTTGTCCAGTCTGGTGAGGGGGAGATCTGTGGGTCTCATTTTGGAGTCACCTATGACCAAGACATTTGGTTTTCAGGTGTTTTGCCTTAGGGGCGTATTGGCTGAGACAGTGTTGTGTCTATTATTATGTGTACTGAATTCTGTTAGGTCTGCAGTGTGTGCACCAGCTTTGCGCTTGGGATGTCTCTGATCTTTAGGCAGGCTTCTAGTGAGTACTTCCACATATATGGGTTTATGTGTTGTGAGCTTGTTGTGTGCAAGAGGTGAAGTGTGTGTGCTGACAGCTCTCACATGGTGTATTTGTTTGTTTTAGAAGTAACTGGTTGTCAGTGTACATGAGGCAGTCGCTGCATTGCCTCAGGATGCCCATGTCAATCTGGCTGGCTGGAAAAATGGTAAGAAACTGTCCGTCCATTATGGCAGGTATATACTTTAGTAACTAGTGGGGTGTGGGTTAGTTGGGCCAGGCTTTGCTGTAAAACAAAAAAACAGAAAACTGTGTCAATTCTTCACAATGCACAACTGAATTGTTCACAGTGCAGCAGTGCAATCTCTGAGCAGCTCCAGTAAACTGAGTGTAAACATGCCCAAACATGACGTTGAAGTACAAGCAAAGTTAAATTATTTTAAAAAAGTAAACAAATGGCAAGCACAAGATTGAGCCTTATTCCAGGAATCCCTAACTCAGGTGGGTCCTTGGCTGATCTTGTAATCCAGGCAGGTATGACCCTAGCCCTGAGTAGCATTCTACATTTGCCCAGAATTATACCACAATACAAAGACAAAATGATTGACTTCAACAATTGGCTAAACTTCTGGTGTCAGTCAAAGGGGATCCAGCATTTGTCTGCCTGGGATGACATGGTTGACAGGCCACAATGCTTTGCCAGAAATGGCCTGCACCTGTCTCCCCTGGGATTCTGGATACTGGCTAAGGCTCTTGCCACCCCTATAGTGCCTTTTTTAGGCAAAGCTCAAAAAACAAAACCACCACCATAACTGATACAGGCAAGCAAAAACTGAAGGTAATTATATTCAATGCTAAAATGCACTCACTCGAGGCACTGTTTAAAATGGAGAATATCAATATCTGTGCAGTGACTGAAACCTGGTTCAAGGCTCCAGAGAGCACCCCTGCATTACCAGGATATAACTCATACCATACCTTTCGACCATCAAACCAGGACCAAAACACCAATGGTGGAGGTGTGTCCATATTCAGTAAGGAAAACCACACCTCCAGGCTAGTTGCCCAACATAATTCATCTGAAATTATGCAAGTGCAACTAACTCTGTGCAAAACTGCAATCCATATTATAGCTTGACACATATCATCCACCATGCCCCAGGATTCCCACTCCTCTTTTCTTGACATAATAGAGAATATCAGGGTCCAACCAAACACCCTAATATTGGGATATTTCAACTACCCCTACCCCACTATTAACTGAGAAAACTACTCTTGTACTAACTCCTTTCCTCAACCTTTCCTAGAATTCATAAATTCCAATGCCCTGGATCATCTTGTCCACACCCCTACCAGGGGCAAAAATATCTTAGACCTAGTACTTACCAAAATGAGTGACAGGTGCTCCACACCTGAAGTTAGCTCCTCGTTGGTCCGATCCAACCATAAACTAATCACCCTAGATATATATCCCCATCCCACCCACCCCCACTAAGGAAACCACAGTAAAAAAACTTCTCCAAAGCCAACTTCATGCTACTTAAGGCAGAAGTCACCAATTTCACAACACTCATGCAGATGGACAATACAGCTACCACTGCCAAATCTTACACAAATGCACTCTATAAGGACCTACACAGGTGCATGGATCGTGCCATCCCTAATAGAACCAAGGCACAGTCTTCTAAAAAAATGAAACCAATCTGGTGGTCCTCTGCTATTAACAAACTTTACAACAGAAGGAAGAAACTGGTGCAAAAGAGAATAAAATCCCACAAGTGGAGGAGCTCCCTGGTCATCCTCAGGAAGAAGCTGAGATCTATCATAAAATCCTCCTAAGTGAACTATGAAAACAAGATTGCCACTGACTCTAAGGACATCTACAAAGCATTTTACAGCTATGTCAAGAATCGCAATAGCAACATGCAGATCTGCTCTGAGCTACAGCACAATGGCACAAAATTCATGGAACCAACTGATATTACCAACATCCTGGCTGATAGGATCAGTGCCAACTTTACCCCCCTCACCTCCTAAAGGGCCCATATCCATACCGGAAGAATGCAGTGTCCCTGCAATCACAACTGAACAGGTGAAAACTGTGCTATCAAAAGCCAAGAACACAGTATCCATGGGACTGGACAATATCCCTGGCTGCGTTCTACATGAGCTTCAGAACAAACTAGTCCCCCACCTAAGCACCATGTTTAATTATAGCCTCTTTACAGGCATTGTACCCACTGAATGGCACATAGAAACAGTTGTACCACTCCACAAAGGGGGAGCCACCATGGACCCCAGGAATTATCGCTCTATTAGCCTGACAAGCCTGGCCTGCAAGGCCATGGAGCATATTATCATGTAACTCATAAACAAGGATATTGGTAACCTCCAAACTCTGGACCCCACCGAGTTCAGATTTGTGAAGGGCAGATCATGTCTCCTGAATCTGGATGACTTCTTTGAAACAGTCACCAAAGCCGTGGACGAGACTAAGGCAGCCCACACAGCCTATCTCGACCTCACCAAGGATTTTGACACCATCTCCCATATTGGTATCATAAATAAACTTACCAAGCTGGATATAAATCCGTACGTCACAAGATGGGGTCACCAACTGGCTCACAGACAGAACCCACACTGTAAAAATTGCAGACTTCAAATCTGACTCCAAACCTGTGACAAGTGGAGTACCACAGGGTTCAGTCTTGGGTCCCCTCCTGTTTGGATCTACTTCTCTGAAGTACAGGCCAACACAGAGGGCCTTTGGCTAACAAAGTTTGCAGATGACTGCAAATTGGGTGCCATAGTCTATTCCCCAAATGACGTGGACATCCTGCAAAAGGGTCTCACCGAGACTGATACCTGGTGTTAGAGCCATGGCATCAAGCTCAATGCCAAAAAATGCATTGTCATCCCCTGTGGTAAAAACTCTGTACCCATGGACTACCACATATGCGGCAGCCCACTTAACATCGAAGGTGTGATAAGAGACCTCATGACTCTAGTGGACAGTAGCCTCTCCTTTGATAATCACATCGCCACAGTAGTCAGGAAATCCTTCCACATAGCACACCTCATCAAGAAAGGGTTCTCATCCAGGAAAAAAGAAGTAATTTTCCCCCTCTACTCAGCTGTCATCAGACCCATTATAGAGTACAACACCCCATTTGGAATGTACCTTACAAGGCATCTGCAGCAGCTAGAAAGGCCACAAAAATACCTCACAAAGTGGATTATGGGACTCAACCCTAAGTTGACCGCATCAAAAACTCTGGCTTTACTGCGTAGCATATCGCCTACTCTCTCTGCCTAATATACAAAGCTATGTCAAACACTGAGCTGCTAGACATGCTACACCTAAAGAAATCCCAATCTCTCTGAGCCACACATTCTAGAGACCTAAACCTCATCACCACAATTAACACAAGATGCTGGAGGGATAGATTCCTGTCCCAGAGACTTCCCATATTCTGGAACAAACTACCTATCTATGTCAAGCAGAGTTCATCACTAGCACTCTTCAAGAAAAATCTTCATGATTGGATGGGCAATAGGAAGATCACCCCGGGCAGCACATTGGTGGCCCTGCTAGACAGGGGCACAGGTAAATAGCATCCATGGGTGGTGAAAGCCAGGGAACCTTATTGGCTAGGCTTACATAGACCATAGGCCGATAGCTTAGTACAGAATACATGCCTTTGGTCGCATGACCAAATGGCGAACGTTGTTTTTTCCGAACCAGAATGTCACATTTCTAGGTGCCGAATGGTCAGAATGTCATAAAAAATTCTGAATTCAACATTCCCGACCACTCTACCACCTAAACAAATGCTACCATGGGTCAAAAGGGGGGGGGGTGTTTTGCATTTCAACATAATTGCATTTACAATTATGCAAAGTCACCGCACTGCTTTCGAACATTTTTCGGTCGGCCATCCACCGGCCGACCAAATGCATGCTTACCACTTAGTACCTACCTATGAACCTATGAACTTCTGCTGCAAGGCTACAGAGGGGCCTTCTTAATGTAAGATAGCTGGTTTTAGTGCTCAAATGATACCAAACAGTCTAGATTCTGCAATCCTGAATATAGGCTATGCTATAAAATGCAGAAGTAATAGAAATTCAAAGTGCAGAAAATCGTAGTCACAATAGAAAAAAAAAGTTTAAATAAAGCAGCAGTTCAGTAGAATATTCCCACAAGAGTGTAGACCACAAACCTTTCTAGTGTGAAATAACTAGTCTGGAACCCAAGTGCTTAAACCAGAACAAAGACACTTAAAATAACAGGCACAATAAGCCTTAATCAGCAATTCCCAGCTTAGAAGGGTGTAGGCTACACTATCCTACCACAAGAATTTAGACAACAAACCTTCTTAATGTAAAACAACTGGCCTGAAGCTCAAGTACTTAAACCAAAACTAACAGGCTAAGAATAACAGTTACAATGTAATCTGGTACCAGACAGATTACAGTGACATGTGTTTTAATCTATCCATATACATCACGGCATGGCTAGTAGGCCCTGTGTTATCTTGATGAGAAAGACATGTGGTCTGTCCATCTGCTGAATGGGTCTGGTGAGGTTCATGCAAAAGAGAGCATTATACTGTATTACTGTTCAGATGAGATTGTCTACAGTGCTGTCATGCAGTCCTGAGATCTGAATGTGATTGTGTGTCTTATGATGTGCACCATATGTATGTACTGGAAAATCATTAAAGAAAAAAGTTAGGCAGTAATTATACACATTGCAGTTCTTGACTTAACTACCCTTGCAAGAGAATACACTAGAAAGTATTGACACGGTGATGCTATCCACTGTATAACTTGACAAGGCAAATATAAGCGGCAGGTACAATTATCAGTTCAAAAACACAAATACACATACTAGGCACTAATGTAGCTACGGAGCCTATGCATCAGACACAAAGATTTTGTATCCCTGAATCCAAAAGAGAGAAAATAGGTATATGGCATGGTTATCATCACTTGCACAGCGTGTTGTGTGTGTTGTGGGGGGGGGGGGGCAGGAGGCCTAGGCTGACACAAAAGGTTGGTGAGTATGTGTGAGTAAGAAAGGGAAGCAGACAGGCTGAACCATGCAACAGTTGTGTGTGTGTGTCTGTAGGTGTCCTCCATGTGACAGTAGTGTATGAGAGTTTGCATGAACACAGCCAAACTCAGTGCTAGCTGTACATCTTGCAATGTCAGACAGGTGTAAGTTGTGTATGTTAGAGTTGGCATTTCATCGTTGTTGCCACCAACCATGAGAACTGGCTCTGCCAGGAATTGTACTGTCACCTCCACACCCAAGGTCAGTGCAGTGCTGCTGCCTGAGCATAACTGATGTCTGCTGGACATGCTCCCTTCACGGGAATGCCCAGGACAATGACCCCATTGCCTGCCACATCTGTGCATGGACAGAACACTCACTGATAGACCAGTGGAACTACTGACACTATGGGAGTGTGATTGAGCATAGCCACAATGGCTATCAGCAGATGTGGCTGACCTACACCCACATGGATGTCATTCCCCTCACACCCCTTGGTACATGTCATTCATCTGATCCAGTGAACTGGCAACAGTGGAGGCCATCATGCATGTCAGCCTCTGCCACCTCCACAATTCTTAGCATTTGTCAGGAGCACCTTTCTGAACATGCCTGTGCCTCCATGATGGCCATAAACATACATTGAGTGACTCAGGAAGAGACACCTGTACCAGTTGAAGGAGGGACATCAGACCACCTCTGGGAGCACCCCTATCAACCCTCATGTGTGGCACCACACCCACACTTGGGCTAAATCCAGACTCAACAGCCACTGAAACCACAGTAGCCACACTTCCCTACCTTACAAAATACGGTCGAGGAGTATGTCACAGTCAAGGAAACAGGTAAGGAATCAACACCAGGAAGAGAACATGCAGTTAATGAAACGGAGAAGAACATGAATACAGGTTTGGTAACAAATATTTCCTCCATTGTTTTAAGTAAAGAACAAATTGCCCTTTTAAGTAAGGATTAACATTTATTCCTGCTGAGAAAGCAGATTCAGCAGAAATGCTGAAAGATTTAAGACTATTGGGCAGAAGCCTTACTTTAAAAACTATGTTTCCGGTTCAAACAAGTGACATTGTTACCATTTATAAAAGACCTAGTACTTTTGTTCCTGTGTTTCCACCAGGGATACAAACTTTCATAGATGTTTGTGAGACTGGCTTTAGAGAATTGGATATGCAGACAACTAAAAACAGGTTTTGCAATTTGTCTAATGATGAATATAGAGCTTTGCAGCAACTAAAGAATATGCGTTCTGTACAGGTTAAACAAGCTGACAAGGGTGGGGGTATTGTAATACTGGGCAGAGACCTTTATATTTCTCAAATGAGAAATTTGTTATTGAATACACAAGTATATCAATGTATTAACAGAACGATGGTCAATGGAATTATAGATAGGGTGTCTTTTTTAATTTTTTGATCTTTTAATTACTAATTTGATTGATGAATCATTAATTTAAATATTTTACTACTGAGAACCCTGTTATACCAAAAATTCATGGTTTACCGAAAATGCATAAAAATGCTGTTATTCCACCCATGAGACCTATTGTATCCGGAACTGGCTGGTGCACTGAGCCATTATCCATTTTTGTAGAAGGAACTTTACATGTTTTTTTAGATGAATGATACACTATTCTTCGAGATGCTAAGATGTTTTTAGAGTGTCTACATAATAGAATAATGACTCTAGGACAGGGAGATAACTTCATTTTTGTTACCATGGACATAGAATCGTTGTTTACTTGTACACCTAATTTATGGGGAATAGGCAACGTTAGAGATTTTTTAACAGTGAATAGATGTTGTGACAATAATAAAATTCAGTTAATATGTAGTCTTTTGGAGATTATTTTAGAAAATAATGTATGTGTATTTGAAAATGAATTTTATTTGCAAAAGGTTAGCTATGGGCAGTGCATGTGTAAATAGCTACGCCAACTTGGCATTGGTGTGCTGGGAACAACTTTCTATATTTACTGATAGTAACCCCTTTTTTGCACAAGTGTTGTGGTATGTCCGTTCTGTTGATGATGTTTTTATGTTATGGAACGGAAATGACAATGAACTGAAGAATTTAATAGATTATTTACATAGTACTACTGAGTTTTAAGATTTACTTTTAATAGCTCAGATTTAGAAATTGACTTTCTTGATGTTAAAGTCAGAAAATCTGATTGTAATGAAATTATTAGTAGCATTTACCAAAAACCTACTAGGAAGAATGCATTGTTACATTAAACAAGTATGCATCCCAGGCATATTCCTAGAAATATACACAAAGGACAGGTATTTAGAGTTCTATGCCTACATAATAAGGATGATGATGCTAAAGCAGCCCTTGCAAATCTGAAGTTAGAGTTTTTAGATAGGGGCTATGCGACAGTAGAGATAGACAAGACTATCACTGAAGCATGGAAATTAAGAAGTAGCAGATGCAGACCTTATTTTACAACTATGACAGATAGAGAAGACAGAAGTACTCATACTTCAGACACTAATTATTTTAGAGCAGTTTTTCAATATTCTAGCAATGTTAATGAATATACAAAGATTATAAAGAGAAATTGGCATTTACTTCAAGTACCAGAGTTGGCTAATATAATCAGTGAAACTCTGTTATTTTCTTTCAGGAATAACAAGTCTTTAAAACAACATTTATATTATAGAACAGAACCTAATAGATTTGATTTTTCTACACATGTTGGTACTTTTCCATGCAGACGTTGTACCGCATGTAAATATATTCATAGCAACAAAACATTTATTCATCCTCTACATAAATTTACTATAACCAGTTATAGCTATGCTGATTATAGGACTGCTGATGTTGTGTATTTTTGTTTCTGTCAAAAATGTTTTGCATATTATATAGGGAAAAACTAATAGGGTCCTGAAAGATAGGATCCTTGAGCATGTTAGAGATTTAAATAATTGTAAAGAGACAAGTGCACTGGCAAATCATGTAGAAAAACTGATTCATCTCATACTCTAAGTTTTTTGTTATTCAACATGTCCTCTCAAATATACGGGGAGGTGACTTAGAAAATACTACAGAAAGCATAGAACAAAAATGGATTCTTAAGTTGAATGCTGAGAAATATCCTGGCTTGAATGGAAATAGTTCCTTAAAACCTTTTTTAAAAGCCAGACCATCAAAGCACTAGAATTATTATATTATTATATTTCTTTAAGTATTTTATTACATTTTGCGTATCTGTTTTATGCACCTTGTTTTTACCCTGAGTCATTCGTATTCTTTTTGTTTAGATTTTAAATATTGTCTCTATAAAAGTAAAAAGTTGCTAGAATGACAGATTTTGCATTGTTATATTTTCTGAAGGATATGAAGTCATAAACTCAAAATTTTAACTAAGTATTTTATATATATTTATAGTAATGTTTTAACCGTTTATTAGTATATTAATGCATATTTATTTATGTTTTTATGTATATTTACATTTACGTATATTTAATGTTACACATTTATAAGCATTGGAACATGTGACTACTGGATTGTCAGCTGACTTTATTGCATCTTCTATGTAAGCTTTATTAGGTTAAACTACTGTGTCTGATGAAGCAACTAGTGTAGTTGTGAAAGTGCTAACCATTTTTATTTTTATTTTTGGTTTGAATAAACGTATGTTTGTGTGTTAACTTGGTGCATTTTATTTAATTTTACCTTTCTGAACATGCCTGTGCCTCCATGATGGCCATAAACATACATTGAGTGACTCAGGAAGAGACACCTGTACCAGTTGGAGGAGGGACAGCAGACCGCCTCTGGGAGCACCCCTATCAACCCTCATGTGTGGCACCTCACCCACACTTGGGCTAAATCCAGACTCAACAGCCACTGAAACCATAGTAGCCACACTTCCCTTATCAATGTCCTTGCCCTTCACCTGTGCAATATCTGTGGGCTCAGTGGACTGGGTAGCATAGAGTTGAGTTGGTGTAGTGGTGTGTTTCTCTGAAAGTGGTTCAGAAAGCCCTGGGTTCAATAGGCCTTCTGGCTGTGTCTAGTGGAAAATGAAGGGAGTGGCTGGATATCAACCTCTGTGTCAGATTCAACCTGTGCACCCTCTAACTGTGCCTCAGTTTCACCACCATCATCATCAGTGTTTGATGAGACACTGACATCAGGTGGCACAAGGCCCACACTCCCACTGTCATGATCACCTGTGATAAGGAAGAAACAACGGCATACATTAATACCTGATCTACTCTGGTGTAATATATGCTAAACAACTAACAGTGCTGCCCACTATTACAGACAGTACAGCTGTACACACAGCAGGCCTAAAATGACATATTATGATATTTCTTTAAACTGATCTGCAGTACTGACATAAATTTATTTGGCTTACTATCTGCAGGAGGCATACATCGCTGGGTTCCTGACGGTCCTGAAATAAGTTAAGCAAGAGGTAAGAGCAACATCATCACATTTAACAGTAAGAGAGGGGGGTACGACATATACTCCACTATATCTGCATTAACTGCATGCTCAACAAGAACTTGGCTGACAACTCCAAACTGAGCTTATCACTGTGGCAACCTTCATTCCCCCCTCAAAAAAAAAAAGACATGGCAAACAGAAATAACTTTTATTTAAATTGTTTTTATATACAACAGTATTCAACTGGTTATATAACAAAGCCTGCCTGGAAGCTCCTCCTGGGACTCAGAAGGAGCAGCACCCACATCAATGACATGCTGTGGTCCACTCTCCTGTTGGAGAATATTTTCCAGGAACTCTATATTGGGGGTGAGAGGTGGTTCTGCAGCAGGCCCAACCCCAGTTACCTTTTTGTCTTGGGCAACAGCAGCTGCACACCTCCAAACAGAGGTAATCATGTCAGTGGCCTTGTGGCACAGCTGTTCATATGTCCAGCTGTGGCCACCCACAGAATTGATGTTGGCAACAATCTGCTGCCATGCTTGTATCCTTTCTTTGATATTGGGATGACCCCTTCCCAGCAGAAATGCCCCATATTGACAGAAACCTTCAACAATGATGTTGTTCTCCACTTCACTGAAGGGGGGTCT
The DNA here is from genome assembly GCF_019279795.1 of Protopterus annectens. Lineage (NCBI taxonomy): Eukaryota > Metazoa > Chordata > Ceratodontiformes > Protopteridae > Protopterus > Protopterus annectens. The sequence continues at coordinate 863,175,221 of NC_056745.1, forward strand.
ACTCACTAAAATTTTGTGTCCTAAAAGACAACAGAATGATAATGTACATAAGTACCACATAACTACAAAGTAACTGTTTCCAGATAAAACAGTAAAGACAGGCAGTCAATAGTAGCCACTGGAAAAACATAAATAAGTCTACAGATATGAAATACTAACAACAGGTAGGATACAAAACAAGGAGATTAGCAAGATATCTTTCTATGTGCCATGGAAGTAAGTCAGCTGTACTCCTCCCTCCCAAATGAAGAGTCCATTCTAGTTTGTGACATAACAGTAGCTTTTCTTTGCTCCCCCACCCACAAAAGAAGATAAACATGAACCATTTAGCTAATAAAACATCTTTGAAATGCAAAATGTGCTTTCAAAGGATCTGTCCATGAAACATTTGTACATATGTATCACATAGCTTTCTATTTTCATGTACTGTCAATCATTTGTACCTTTGAAATGGCTTGACAAACATGGCCATGTTATCAGTACACTTCTCACTAATGCGTACAGATAACTGTGTAAAACCCTTTGCTTCATATTATCCATTAATATATTCCAGCATTGCATTATGTGGGTAACAAAATGGGAGCATACCTCCTGATGTTCAGTACTATGCTGTAAAGATATCTTTGGAAATATTTTGCTTTTGTGAAGTCCTGCAAACATGTAGCAAGTATTCTCACCATCAGTTTAGCTAGCTACACATTTACCTTTTTATAATGGAGTAGATTATTAATGGATTCCATCTGTCTTAGCCTGTGTTTCAGAGATACTAATCACAGCATAAGCAGCTTAATTGCATGCTAATCAACCAACCTGGTAGAGATATTCAACAAGTTATAAAGCAACAATGTAGACTCCATGTTAGTTATTCCTGTGGATTTCAAAAGTAGTGGAGTACAGACACAGAAAGTCTACACAGATAGAATGTTAGGAGCTGCTGCTGCTTAACTCCATTTGTATGTGCTACAGGCTGCAGGCAATGCTGTTGCTGCTACCATTAGACCTAGGGCTAAGACAGAGAAGAGTTTTCAGGCCACATTTTACTTATCACAACATATATAACATGGTCATTGTAGCATGCTACAGGGTGGACAGGGACACAATACAGGAACTCTGCAACATCTGCTGGCCTCAACCTAGAGCCAGAGTCTTTGCTTCCCCATGTATTGGCTGTGCACTGCTTGTATTATAGTCAGCCCTGAACTAGTACTGTGGCAACTGCTGCATTTACAAGGTAAGTCCTGAGCATGTACTGTATTGTACAATAATATTATGGCATGTCCCTTAATGACCTTTAATGTCCTTTAATGACCCTTAATCTTCAAAGTATCAGAAACATAATTACAGATTTGCAGGCATGGATAGCATACAACAAGCCAGATTTTAAAGCTGCTACTAAAAAATGGCTAATACTGTACATTAAAAACACAGAATTTCTACCCCCAGGCTTTGCTTGTTTAAGATCCGATAGATCCCATAAAAATTGTGGAGACATCACACTGATATACCCTAATACTTCTAATATAGTGTCATATACTAAATCAAGTCCTAATTTTTCCCCAGCCGAAATACTAATATTCTACTTAAAAATAAATAACTGCAAAAGCCTTTGTATTATAGTCCTGTATATCCTTCCTGGCAATAACATTCCTATATTAGAGGAAATCCTAGCCTGGACAACTAATAACATCGAAAATGAAACAATCATTCTTGGTGATGTAATTATTAACTGTCTAGATATCTCATACCACCTCCCTTCCTCCAGCATCAACTTATATAACTACACCCAGCTAATTACCAACATAAAAAAACAACAAAAATAACAACAGTGGCTCAATCCTAGACTGGATTATGGTCTCTGACCCTAACAGAATCTCCTCCACAGGGACACTTCCTAACAGCATTAGTGATCACCTACCTGCCATCATAATACATAAGTCGACACCAAAGCTTAGCACACATCAGTATAGGCACACCATAGACCTATCCCACTTCTGCCCAACCACCTTTAATGAAACCTTGTACAGTAACAACTGGGATCCACTAAAAGTCCTTACCCTGGATGATGCTGTTGATTTCCTTAACTCTACATTCCTCCATATACTAAACAATCTAGCTCCACTCCAGCAAAAGAGAGTGAACACTAATCACACCAGTTATCTTACTAGACCCAATAACCAACTCATGACTGCCAGGGACAAAGCCTGGAAGTTATGGGAAAAAAAAAACAAAAATCCCACTGACCTAACCCAATACAAACAACTATGCAATTAAGTAAAGCATCTAGTCATTAAAAATAAGAAGAACACTGCCTTAGTCTACAAAACCACCACAGGCAATACCCCCAAAAATTCTGGAGCTCCATCAATTCCTTATTAAACCCAGGGACAGACAATAATCTTTGTCCTAATCCAGATAAGACACCCATAGAAACAGCCTCACTCTTTAACTCATATTTCACAAATGACATATCTAATCTCACAGCCAACTTCCCTCAAACCAAGTTAGCTCCTTCACATCCATCCGCACCCCCATTATCCAGCTTTTCTGTCTTACCTTTACCCACCAGCACCATAAAAAAACTACTTCTCAAACTCAAACCTGGGTCCAATACACCTCCAGAATTTCTACAAATTTCTGCTAAGTCCATTGCCTACCCCATCATTATACTCTTTAACAGATCCATTAAGGAGCTTATGTACCTACTATTTGGAAAAAAAGCATATATTCTCCCTGTTCACAAATACAGAAATAATACAGACATCTCTAACTTCTGACCCATTGCTATCCTCTCACCCATCTCTAAAATCCTGGAAAAATGCATCCATAATCAACTTCTTAACTATCTGCTATACAACATAATGCTCTCCCCCACTCAGTATGGTTTTTAGGCCAGGTTACAGCACCACCAGAGCCCTCCCATCCTCTTCTTCTCTCTAAATTCTCCTACTTAGGCATCCCTCTTCCTACCCTTAACTGGTTCTCTATCTCACAGATAAGCAACAAGCAACTAAGTGGCAACACTCCTTCTCTCTAGTCCTCAACACCACCACTACAGGAGTTCCACAAGGATCCATATTAGGGCCACTTCTGTTCAGCATTCTTATCAACAGCTTCCATACCACTCTTAGTCAAGGTACAGTAATCCAGTATTCAGATGATTCAACCATCATCTGTACTGCCAATTCCATACCGGAATTACAGTCACTCACTCAAAGTGCCCACAGTTCTACTGAAACATGGATGTCCAATAATCACCTTGCCCTAAATCCCCCCAAAAACTAGACTTGTGTTATTTACCCCTAAAAAAGCACTTCCCTGAACAAAGAGGTTTTTGTTATTCATTCCCAAAATAACACTTTTATTGAGGTTGTCCCTAACACTAAACTTCTATGTGTCATTATAGATGAAAACCTAACATTCAACCTGTACATTGAGCAATGCATCAAAAACTGGGCATGCTGTACAGACACAAATAGTTCCTCACCCATTCTGCAAACACTATCCCTAACCACTTCCTTTCTGCTACCATCTCTTCTTTATGGTCCTCTGCTCCATACCAAGATTCAATCTTCTTCAAGATCCAAACTAGACTCATGCTACAATAAAATTGCTAAATTTGTAACCAATGCAAAATATTCATCTCACCATTGTGCCTCACTTCAACAGCTAAATTGGCTAGAACCCCCATCACCTTACATATTTGCATCTAACCATTGCACACAAATTGATATTCAAGCCATCTAATTGCCATACCTCCTCTTCACTACTTACCCTGTACCACCCAAACAGACCTCTCAGATCCAAAATTCAAATGCTCCTAAATGTAGAAAAAACTAATCTTTCAGCTGGTCAGATGCTTTACTCCTTTACTATTGCTAAACTATGGAATACCCTCACACCATCACTTAGGACTACTAGTGATGCAGGACTCTTTAAAAAATCCCTGAAGCAACACCTTTCCTCTCTATGGCAACATACATGTGCCATGACTGCACTTCCCAAAACCTAGCACTACCTACTTCTCTGTTATAACTTTTCCTCCTTCTACTTAGTTAGACAACTGCAATTCTAACACTACCCATACCATTACTTCATGCTGATGACTTTACCAGCATCAATTATTCACACTATGCTGTTATTAGGAGTAACCTAATTATCCAACTTAATATCCAATCTTGTCATAAATGTACAATCACTTTATCCTTTATGTTGTAATCTAATAATGTGCAACAGTTTTCGCCTACCCACTCAATTCCATACTGCAACTCAGGCATATCTAAGTAGTTTATGATAATCTATGGAATTGCATGTGTTATGTACTGCATTTATTGTATTGTTTATTCTATACTGTATATTGTATACTGTATATTTGATTGTGGAGCTTTTCTCCCTGGACCTCCACTGAAAATGGGCTCACTAAGGCCCAGTACACTATCCTGGTAAATAATTACAAATAAATGCCTAATTAAATAAATAAGTAAAGGTCCTTGTATTTAATCACTTGGTACAGTAAGCAAGTCAAGTAAAAGGTGAGAGATTTGTACACAAATTAATGTAAAATATGGCAGCAGAGTGTTATTTGACTTGTATCTGTAACAAGACCCCGCCTTTGCTCCCCCCAAAGGAGCAATCTATTCTTGTTTGTGCCATCTAACCAGCCCCTCATTTGATGGCAACTGCATATAATAGTATTCACAGCTAATATCCTCACACATTTTAAGGTAAATGATATAGACAGGCTTACATACTGCTTGTCTCTGAGTACTGGTCAAATAACTGATGAATGACCAAGAAACACAAAAATGTAAGACAGAGCTGTATATGTGCAAGATTTTGTGATCACTAAGTGCACTGCACCCAAATGTATTAACTATAATACATTTACAAATCACAGGTTTTGCCTTGATGTCAGTGTACATTAAGTTGCACTTGGTTGTGTAAGAAATTACTTAATTTATTTGTTGCAAAGCTGTTTGTGTAGCAAAGATGGATAAGGCACCCATCCTGTTTTCTGAAGGTGCATTGGAGTGAGAGTTGAGATCCAGACCTATGTAGTCATATCTCATGTGTCTCGTGTACTAACATTTTCTGCTGTGTATGTCATGGATTAATTTTCTTCATTTCAACTCTTTCTAATTTTTAAAAAAAGTTTTGAGGGGGTAATGTTTGCATGATGTGCCACATAACACAAATGGCTTTGTCTGTGCTCAGCATTTTTGTGTAGAGTGGCAGTGCACAAACTACAAAAAATGGGCCACCCAGGTAGCAGACAAGACACAAACAGCCACAAACATACACCAGAAGCATTCAATTAATACTGTTGACCATTGCATAAACACATTGCCTAGCAGTGTGCACCCTAACTATGTTTGCACAATGTTATCTGATGCATAACACTTTCAAATATTGCAAAACAAAAAAGTGCGCACTCTCAGTAAATGCAATACCTGCAATTGGCAGCAAAACATCATTTTACATTGGTCTTGATCTGTAATAGGCATGGTAGGCATTCGTGCAGAGGTTTTGAGATTCAGTGCTCAAAGATAGGGTGTCCAGGAGTCCATAGAGTTTGTTGGACTCCTAGTGAATGAACATTAGCCCAGGCTTTTGCAGAGGTACTTTTGTGTCTCAGATTACAAGGCAGAGGCATGGAATAGTTTTACCCGGGCACTGACCAGTGCTACCGGTATTCCCCATACTGGTGAACAATGTAGGAATCACTACAGAGACCTCCAGATGAGGACTAGGGATACCCTCAACTGTTGGATCAAGGAATGTAGGACTGAGGGCACCCCACAGACATGTAAACATCACTTACAGAGACAACTTGTAAGAGTTAAAAGCTGGATATAGTCAGTATTGGTATTCATAATGGCATTCTGTTCTGTTCTGTTTTTTTTTTTTTTTTGCAGCTGTCACAGACCGAGAACTGTATGCATGAAACCATGCCACTAGATTGGCATGAATGCTAAAACATGGTATATATATATATATATATATATATATATATATATATATATATATATATATATATCCAAACAGTACTGTAATTTTAGCATTAAAAGTAAAGACACCTTTATTTGTTTATTATACAGTTGTATCAAATCGAGTATTCATCTCATAGCTGTAACAAGAAGGTATGCATGAATTAGTCTGGAGGCCAAAACAACAGTTCACTATTAAGGAGTAGTCAGAGGTTGTGGGTTCAAAAACCACAAAAACACACGTCCCAAATATACAATACTGTTTGATATTGCAATGTAATGTCAGAGCTCTAAAGCAGTGGCACCAATGGCCTACTGTAAACTGTAATCAGTATAATTGGAACAAACATATGTGCAATATATGTACACATCAAGGATTGCTTGTGCATTCTGTTGTTTACTATGCATCTGTTAGGGGTAGTCTTAACAGTAAAAATAGGTATTTATTAGGAGTTGGTATTCTTAAAAGCAAAGGTAACAGAATAGAGTCAAATAATTGCATCAATGCTTTGTGTATCACATATGAAGTTACTAATATTTTCCCTTTTTGTTTTTAGTTTTTTTTTCCCCACAGCACAGCAGGGTAGACCTGTCCCTCAGGATCCTCTTGCACTGACTCTAATGGCTACAGCACCTGATAGCATCCCCTCTGCTGCCCCTGCACTTCCTGCACCTCAGAGAGTCCTGCTACACAGGATAGGTCAGTGGTTCCCTCCTGGAGCAATGGAAGAGGTGGCGAGTTTATCACCTGTGATGAACTGCCAGAGTTGGTGCATAGGATTGTGAGCCACACAGTTGGAGACACTGCTATCCATCATTATGTTGAATAACACAAGGAGATGCAGATGTCAGACACTGCAGCTATGGGTGCAGTGAGGTGATGGTGATGACAGTCTAGTGGGTGGTTACTCGATTCTCAGTGTCACCCAGCTTGATGTCCATCAGATCGCTAGGTCCCCACCCTCACCCCCAACATGGTATTCACCCACTTCTTGTGTCATTCACTGTTCCTGTCTCTTGTCTTTTTGTCTTGTCTGTCTGCAATTAATTCCTCACCTACCCAATTTACTTCACCAAAACATTCTTGCATCACTTCCCCAACATTCCTCTCTCAGAAAAAAAAAAAAAAAGTAGGCAGCTGTCCCACAAAAAAAATCATCCTATACATAGCTCTCCATTTTGCACACATGCCTTCATGAGACACTTGATTCAATCCAGTTGGCTATACAACATGAATGTGTTGTGGTCACCCCTCTGCCTTGAGATGAAAGTCCAAAATAAGCTAATATTTTGCATATATGATCATGTTTTGTTGAAGAAATGGATAGCTATGGTTCTTTCCTACAACCCTCCTGCACATTCCTGCCCTGTTTTCACTTTGTTTTTCTCCCAGGTTGCTCCCCATTTCACCCCTTTCTCATTTCTTTTCTTTAAAGAATTATTGCAAGATGTGCACTAACACATGGCTATGGCAAAAAGCAGTTATAAGTGTTATGTACAGCTGTATTGGAAACTAGTACTATCTTACCATATTTTCTAGACTCCATACCAACTATCACACTTCAGAATTTGTATTTACATGTAAAAGTATGTGAAACTGTTACATACACCTGGAGTCGAATCCAGTACCATCCAACCCCCAAAAAATGAATGGATCAATGCATTAACAGGTGGTGCTACAGACACAGGTGTATTTAAGAGACTGAATAGCAAATGGCAGATTTAACTGATGTTGCATACACCTACTACTTAACTGAATTTCTTGTTGCAGGTATTAATTCACGTAATGCAGTAATATGTTCCTTTTTAGAACCAGATGGAATGAGTTCCAGTCGTGCACTAATGCTTTATAAAATTAAATAGTTATTGTACAGTAATGCTTCACAAAACATTACTGGGATTAAACAATGCTGCTTCATACAAAATGAATGGGGAAGATATGACATTGGTGATATGGGGAGCAAGCATGGGGAGTACAAAGTGGAAATCTTTGCTAAACTGTGTCAGTTAATATTGATTGTATAAAATGCATCTGCTATCTAACTGGCTGTGTGGCACCACATGTTAATGCATTGCTGTTGTGGCAGATATTACTTGGTTCCAATATGGGTTTAAGTAGTAATTTTAGAAGTGTGTATGATACTTTAAATATATCTACTTATATTGCTGCAGTTTATTGATGCTTCATGTTGATACACAATGTGCACCATCACTCAATAATTCTTTAAAGAAAAGAAATGGGGAAGGCAGGAAAGTGGTGAAATGGGGAGCAAGCAGGGGGAAAAACAAAGTCAAAAGAAGGTGGGAGTGTGCAGGAGGGATGTACGAAAGAACCATAGCTATCCATTTCTTCAACAATAAAACATGATCTTATATGCAAAATATTAGCTGAATTTGGACTGTCACTAAATTCCTGGAGCCAATGTTTAGGGTATCCCACTTCCTCCTTTGGAGGTCATCAAAATGATGTCTGCATTGCTGACCAGTGTGGAGGATACCTGTAATACTGGTCAAAGCCTCACTAATACTATTCCTGGCTTCAGACTTATATTCTGAGCCTGAATAGTCATATTGCAGCAACCAGGGCCTATGCTCCTTAACAAGGAGTCCAGTAAAGACTTTGGACTCCTGAACACCCCACATCTCTCACCAGCAACACCAGACATGTCTACTATAGGTCAAGCTCAATGCAGAATGAGTATTTTCTGCCTATTGCATTTTATATCCTGATGTTTTCCCACCAGTTGCACATCTCGTAGTTACTGAGAATGTGCACTTTATGGTTTTTGCAACATTTGAAAATGTTGTACGTCGCTTACCATCACACAAACATGGTAGAAGACGGTCCGAACTGATGGGCAGAGTGACTGTGGGATGGTAAGTAATGTGCAACAGTGGTAAGCACTGCAATTTCAAGATTATTTGGTATACTGGCACTTGTGTAAATGTGCTAGTCAAATGGACCATGTCTACTATTCTCCTACACTTACAGCTATTGCCAAAAGAAGGTTGAGAAACCAGTTGTGTATGTTGCACTTCATTGCTATAATCTGTAATCTCACAACAGTTGACATTTGCACACCCTGTACTAGAACCCCGGACCATATGCACTCCACATCTGCACTTAACACCTGCTGCTGCAGGATTAGTGACATGATATGCCCTATATTAGTATTCATTGTAAAGTTCTCGCTATTAATCACAGCGCAATGCTGCATACCGTGTTTGGGCGATGGCCAATAGTATTAATTGAATGCATCCAGTTTATGTTTGTGGCTGTCTATGTCCTGCCTGCAACCTGGGTGGTCCCTTCTTCCAGTTTGTGTGCTGCAGCACTTCATCCAAACCAGGTGAGTACAGCCAAACACATTTGTGCTAAGTGTCACATCGCACAAACACTGGCCTCAAAAAAAAAAAAAAAGAAAAAGAAAGAAAGAAAAAGGGAGATGTAGTTCAAATGAAGAAAAACAATCTATGGCAGTGTCACAAACAAATTTTAATGAAGACAATTCAAGTAAGGGAGAAGCAATTGCTGTGCTGTCCTACAGTCCACTTTCCTGGTCAGCAACCTTACACAGAAATGATATCCGCATCATACCTCCCAAATGCCCTGGAATTTTGCAGAATGTCCAGATGTTTGCATCATATGTTTGGGCTGTTCCGTGTAAAATGTGTGGTTTTCCAGAAAAATCACTGAAGATTGATGACAATACATAATGACATACATTTCAGTGTTGTACTTCATATCCTTCAAAAAATGCATGCTAACACAAATCCTATTATTCTACCTACTTTCTATGGTTATCAGAACAATATAGTAAATCTGTCCCTATTTTTGGCTATTTATTCCCCCATTAGTTTAGTGTTTGTCCATATTTTTTGCACTAAAATTCAGACTACAGGTTTTGCTGCCAGCAACACTGGTATGAGCCATAAACCTTGCTTACGCAAGCAGCAGATCATTAATGTGCATGGTGCGATGTCACATGAAGAGCAATATCATGTACAGGAAAACACTCAGTGCAGGCTTTGTATTGAATCTGGGGGATGGAGTATTCTGGGAAGTTCATATTTCAAGATCTGTAGTCATTTCAGTCTGAACCAGGGTTTAAGTGAAGGTTGTTATGATTTACATTGGTTTTGCAAAGACTTCAGTGAAACATATGTTTATTTTTATTTAACTCCAAATGATTTACCCACAGTACTTCAGTATTAAAACAGTTCATTCACGAATAACTTTGAAGGTAACACTGGAATATAGACTTAGTTTCTCAGGATAAGAAAGCAGGGCTATGAAAAGCCAAGTTTCTTTTAAGTATCTTAGCATTGTTGCACTGCAGTGAAAACAGTCACTTTTAAATGCAATTGAAAACAATCATTTGTGTCTCTCTATTTTATGTTATTTGCAAGAATAACAAGACAATATTCCCTTGCAGTATGAGTTAGGAATGCTAGATGCCATGTAATACCACTGCTCCTGCCCACATTCTCCACCCATATGTGGACTCAGAAGTAATTGAAAATATAGCTTCTGTCTGTCTCAAGAGTTGCTCTAGTCAAAGTTTACAGTAATTTATTTTTAAAATTTTAAATTTGCAGTATTGTAAAAATATGTCCAAGAACATTTTCTTCACAATTAAAAAAGTCCAAATATACAGCAATCTCATTATCTAGCTAAAATAAAGTTATTTCATCTTCTGATCGAACTTTATCTTCACAAAGAGCATCCCTGCCAAGCATGGGATTATACAGCTTTTCAACAACTTCCTATCCCCTAGACAACTGGAGTAGAGGTTTAGCTAGATATTTGATCTGACACGCCATTCAAACTGGACTAGAGGATCATAAAACAAAAATCATCTCCTCAAACTTCACTTCAGGAAGAAAAGAAAAAAGTACCTTTCCACAGTATACTATAGCAAACCACTTGCTAAAAATATAACAAGTAGCTTGTTACTATCAAAAATCTGAATACCACTCAGTAAAAGCTGAAGCACTACAGCCCAGACTGTGACTTAAGTACACTGATATTCAAAAATGAATGTCAGTGCTGCACTAACACCCAATCGGTATCTGCTGATCATGTCCCCAGACTCTTTTCTCTCAGGGCAGCTGTCCCTTCACCCAAGCATAGCTCTGCCTCTGATAGCAGACATGCCTCCTTCCTAACAGTCCATCTCCAGATATGAAGAGCAACCTCCAACTGAGGCAGAATGGCAGTGTCAATTTGGGCTACAATCTTCTCACACACAGGGGAATGGGCCTTCCCCTTCAGGCTCTAACAAATCTACCATAGTTTAGAAAAGCCTTACTTTTATACAGTGGCAAATCATGCAACTTGTCCATTAATGACCCATTAATCCAGCATGAAACAATTTATATCCTAGGTAATATATAGCATTACCTGACTGACAAAACAGCACTACTTACCTAAAGTTTATATCATACAAGCACACCAATGATACTAAGTCAAAATTATTAGAAATATGGCACTTTTTTACAGTATTTATAACACATATAGCATTCAGTAAAACACACACACACACACACACACACACACACACACGTTTTAAATGGGGATCGCGGTACAGCAATCTCAGAGATAGTAGATTGGAGGGGTGCGGTCACCCACATGGGGGGTGCATGGGGGCTTGCCCCCCTGCAA
>NC_056745.1:863191869-863194369 GCF_019279795.1 Protopterus annectens
AGATCCATAGAGAAGGGTAGATAGAAGGTGTGTGAGGGCAGTAGCAAGCCCAGCGTTGGGAGTTAGAAAGAATTTGGCCCTGTAAATGGTACCTAGTTTGATGTGAACTTTTTTGATGGTTTGGGCAATATGAATGTCAAATTTGAGGTTGTCATCTATGGTAACACCTAAAAGTTTAGTGTGGTTAGTAGAAGTGATATAGGTACCATTTATAAAGATAATTGACAGAGGGCAAGGGGAAGACCTCCAGTTTTTGTTACTGAAAACCATGATTTTGGTTTTGTTGGGATTTAAAATGAGTTGGTGTTGGGAGAGGTAGGATTCAATGTCATAAAACGAGGATTGCATTTTTAATTGGAGTTCTTGAGGAGAGGGGGCTGAACAGATAAGTGTAGCATCTTATGTATATACTAGTTGCTTTCTGAAAACTATAAAGAAAATGGGCTTTTAGAACTTACCTAATGTTGTAAGTAAAACAATTCTGTAAGCAGAAATGTACTGAAGTGAAAATAATAGCTAACAGATGTTATGCACCCACATCTGTAAAAACTGTCATGTAAAAAAATGCTTATATATGTATTGTATCTGCATCTGTGAAAACTGTCATTTTATATATATTTTACTGTGTTTTTGAGGAGCTTTTCTCCCCAGGCCTCTGCTGAAAATGGACATATATCCGGCTGTACTAGCCCGGTCAACAAATGAAAAATAAATAAATAAAAAATAAATCAACTGCGTACTGTATTTTAGAGGCATGTTGGGTTGCTCTACTAAGATAGTTTATGAATGTGATGTAGAGGAGTGGACGGAGAATGGACCCTTGGGGTACACCCACGGTGATGGGGAGTAATGGGGAAAGAGAGTTTTCCCACTTTGTAGCCTGTTGATGATTAGAGAGGTAGCTGTGGAACCAGGTTAGTGAGGATAGACTAAGGCCATAGGAAGATAGCTTATTTAGCAGAAGCTGGTGAGATACGGTGTCAAAGGCTTTAGACATGTCAAGGAATATAGAAGAGACATGCAAGCCTTCATTCATGAGGTGGTGGATGGCGATAGTGAAGGTTAAGAGGGCAGTGCTTGTGCTATGCTTAGGCCTGAAGCCATGCTGAGAGATGGAAAGGAGGTTATTGTTAAGGAAGTAGTGCATGAGCTTGTTGTGAATGCATTTTTCTAAGATTTTAGCTAAGGGAGAAAGTATGGTTATGGGACAATCGTTGGTTAGCTCTTTGGAGGGGCCACCAGGGTGGAGAGGAATAATATGAGATATCTTCCATATAAGTGGAACATATTGTTCTTTAATAGAGCGATTGATCAGGATTGAAATGGGGTAAGAAATTGAAGGGGCAGCAAGTTTTAGACATTCATTAAAAAGTTTGTCTGCAGCATTGCAGCTTGGTTTGAGTTTGGTCAAGAGTACTTAGTTTGTGTAGGTGAGAAGGAGAAAGGGCTGTGATAGTTAATGGCTGCAGTGGGGACAATGAATGACTGGGTTGGCTGGTTGTTTAGAAGAAAGGTGATGGTGTTGATAAAATGGGTGTTAAATTGAGTTGAGATAGGGACAGAGTCATTTGATGTAGCAGGGGGGGGGGGGTAGAGGTACGTCCTAGATTTAGGAGTTGATTGATTGAATGCCAGAATTTTTGAGGGTTGTCTTGGTTATTTTGCTGACAGGATAGGAAGTATAATTGTTTGTCTCTTTTTATTTGTTTTTTGTTCAGTTTCTTAGTTGTTGATAGTTAAGGAAGTCGGATTTGTCTTTGGGTGCTTGATAAGCTGACCATGCTTTGCCTCTTATGTCTCATTAGTAGTTTAGTTTCTTTGGCTAGCCATGAGAGGGATTTGGATCTAATACGAACTTTTCTTATGGGGACAAGACTATTAAGAATTGTGAGGAAGGTTTCATTGAAGTACTGAACAGTCTCATCTAATTTTAGGTGCTTAAGTGGGGACTAGTTACATTGTTGCAGTAGAAGGTTGAAATTAGTGGGGGAGAAATTTTTCTTGGAAGTGATGTATTTATAGATGATATTGCTTTGTGTATTCATACGTTTCCTGTAAAGGAAGGTTGGATAATGGTCACTGAGGGAGTCAGGTAGGCATCCGGCTAAGAAGCCTAGGTTTAGTTTGCTAGTTAGGATCTAGTCTAATGTTCACTGCTTATTAGAGTGTTTGTCAACACGAGTTGGGCAGTTTATTGTTTGGGAGAAGTTGAAGAGATTAATAAAGTTGGATGGATTATCAGTAGTGCAGGAGTGCCAATCTAAGTTGTAGTCACCAAGAACAATAGTTTCTTGGGTAAATTTAGTAGCTGCCCCATTATTATTATTGTTGTGTTAGGGTTGATCTCAAGACAGACAATTAAAGTTTCAGAATTCGGTAGATCAGGGGGGGTTCAGATTAAATGGGATACATTGAGAGTATTTGTAAACATAACTGCAACACCACCACCTCATTTTTTGAGTCTGTCTGGTCTTATGATGTTATAGCCTACTGTTAGAAT